>NC_134488.1:90300080-90412580 GCF_040206685.1 Ascaphus truei
GTGGAACGGCTTGGGAACTGCACACTGTAACACCGGAAGTTGACCGGTGTCTGACTTCTGGTTACAGTGTGCACCTCCCAAGCCATTCCCCCTATGTCGCTCTGCTCCTACTCAGCTCTCCTGCTATTATGATCTCCTGCCGCCGCACCCCACCGCTTGCCCGCTGTCTTCTTATCTTCATTCACCTGCAGACTTTTGACCTGTCCTGCTGCCACACACCCACCCACTGTCCATCTTCAACCATTTGCAGACGTGGGACCTCTCCTCCTGCCGCCGCCGCCCGCTTCAACCTCCGCTGACACGGTGAAAAAGTAATTTTCCTCAATTGTAAGGGCCAAATCGATGGTGCGTCTTAAAATCGAAGGCGTCTTACAATCGAGGAAATACGGTATATATATATATATATAAAATATAGAATAACTAAGTGTGCAATTAAAACCCCTGATGAAGTCTTTTTCAAGACGATACGCATAGGGTGGATGCTGAAATAGCATTTCCTTAAGGTCTCCCTGACTCTCTGAGTTCTTTGCTCTATTTGGCAATATTGGTCTAGTATTAGCTGGACAGTATATGCCGATTCCTCCCTTCAACGGATACAACAACGCGCTGACGTCATACTCGCAATCCTGCGAGACTGGAGGGATAGCCAGGACAACACTGGAGGCAGCTGCAGACACATCTGAGCCTATGCGGAGTCTCTGCGTTCCAGGTGGAGCCAGAACCAACTAGCTGCCATACAGATCAGCAGTGAGGAGAGGATCTTGATATCCTACATGCCTGTTTTTTCTGCTACTTTGTAAGCAGCCTTTTGTTTTTTCCGCATTCTGAAGAATACAAGTATATTTCACCATATTTTGCTTCTTTTTATTATTTCAGATTCATCTTCATTGGTTTCGTCCATATGCTATTAATTCTTCCCTGATACTTTGTAACAGTTTTCACTTATTACTATCTGTGCCTGTGTTTTTTCTCTCCTGTATGTATGTATGTATGTATGTATATATATATATATATATATATATATATATATATATATATATATATATATATATATATATATATATATATATATATATATATATATAGTCAGAGAAGGCAGTTGGCACTCCAATAGGTGCTGGTAAGCCACATGTGCACGTCCCATATAGAGAATGTAGTTATACGTTACCGTTCCAAGGATTGGTAAACAAGAGACAGCACTCAATGTTGAAAATCAAAGTGTATTAGTGAAAGCAAAAATACATCCAGAAACCCAACGTTTCGGTCCTACAGGATGGGACCTTCCTCAGGGGGATACCCTAACCCTTTGTATCCCCCTGAGGAAGGTCCCATTCTGTCGGACCGAAACGTTGGGTTTCTGGATGTATTTTTGCTTTCACTAATACACTTTGATTTTCAACATTGAGTGCTGTCTCTTGTTTACCAATCCTTGGAACGGTAACGTATAACTATATATATATATATATATATATATATATATATACAGCTTAACCCCGTTATAGCGCGGTCCTCGGAGGCTACCCGAGACCACCGCGTTCTAAACGGGGTGGCGAAAAAAAATGGCCGGCGAAAAAAAAGTACTTTTTTTTAAAAGTTTTTTTTTTGTGGTGGTACCGCGTCTGCCGGGAGGGGAGGGGGAGGGAAAGCTGAGAACTCTCCCAGCGTTTCCAGACCCGGTGGGGCAACAGCACGCAGCACTTACCCGGCATCTGGCAGCTCTTCTCCCTGTCTCTGCTTTCTGCTTCCGTCTTGCGAGAGCAAGCTCCCTTAAAGAGACTCTGTGTGTGTATATTTGACGGTGTGTGTGTGTCAGTGAGTGTGTGTGCAGTGTGCTGTGAGTGTGTGTGCAGTGTCCTGTGAGTGTACAGTGTGCTCTTGTCACGCTGCGCTCACCACAAACAGGACGGAAGACCGCGGGGCTGAGGTGGGGATAGAAAGGCACCGACCCACAACCACGCAGTCCTGTCCGGAATGCGTAGTCCAAGTCGTACTGCGTCGTAGGGTTGGAGAGGTCAGGGTAGTCGGGGTACTTGCCGTGTTCCAGGGTTGGAGAGTCCGGGTAGGTAGAGTTTCATAGCCAAGGTCCTGGGTAATAGAAGGTAGAGTAGTCGAGTAACGAAGCCGGGGTCAAAGTGCTGGAGAGTGTAGAAATCCAAGTAACAGGCAGGGTCAAACAGGACAGACAAAGTTCAAGACAAAACTAGACAGCAGCGGTGAGCACAATGCATAAACAGGAGTTTATGCTCAGCAAGGAATGCCAGACAGGAGCAGGTATATATGCAGGGAGGATCCAATTACCTTGCAAGGGTGTGGTCCGGTCCTCCAATGGTGTCCGAGCAGCAGTAATTAGAAACAGCCTGCAGGTCATGCTTTCCTGGTGATTGCCTTGGTTGCCGAGCAACCCGCGCGCGTGCGCGATGCGCGTCGCGGAGCGCTGACGTCACGCGGGTGTACGGCCGAGTTCCCTCCCAGTGGGAGGTGTTGGCAGCTTCTCACTGAGCGTGCGTGTACTGCCCTAGCCGTGCGTGTGCGCATAGGAACGCCGTGTGACGCGTCAGCGAGGCGGTCCGTGACTGGAGTAGCTGCGGATGTGACAGTATCCCCCCCTTGAGGGGAGACCTCCGGGCGACCCAGAGATGGTTTTTCCGGGTACCTACGGTGGAAGGCATAAATGAGACGGTTGGCATGTACCTGACGATGAGGAATACACTCTCTCTCCTCCGGGCCATAGCCTCTCCAGTGTACGAGATATTGCAATCCTCCTCTGGACATCCTAGAGTCGAGGATAGTCTGTACCTCGTATTCTATTTGACCCTCTACCAGTATAGTTTGTGGCGGTTTAGGTTGCCCCTTGGAGGAAGAGTCTTGAAGGTATGGTTTTAGAAGGGAGGAGTGAAAAACAGAGGGAATTCTCATAGATTTAGGCAGTTCTAGCCGATAGGCTACTGGGTTGATCCTTTTAGTGATGCGGAAGGGGCCAATGAAGCGTGGTGCCAGTTTGGGTGAAGTTACCTTTAAACGAATGTTTTTGGTGGATAACCAGACCCTTTGTCCTACCGAGTACCCTGGGACCTCTCTTCGGTGACGATCCGCTTGTCTCTTCTGTAGTCTACCAGCGTGCTGTAGGTTTAGATGGATCTTCTGCCATAAGTCTTGTAAGTGAAGGATCTTGTCCTCTGCGGCCGGGACTCCAGACTTCGAGATAAGAGAAGGGAGCGCAGAAGGATGGAACCCGTAGTTGATCATGAATGGTGATTGTTGAGATGATTCATTCCGAAGATTGTTATGGGAGAATTCTGCCCATGGAAGAAGTTCTGCCCAGTCGTCTTGAGTATCAGCAACAAAACACCTTAAAAATTGTTCCAGAGACTGATTGGTGCGTTCAGTTTGCCCATTGGTCTGGGGGTGATAGCCTGACGAGAAATGTAGTGTGACGTCCAGACTCTTACAGAACGCTCTCCAGAATCGTGAAATGAATTGGGATCCTCTGTCAGATACTATGTTCCGGGGAGTACCATGTAACCTGAAGATCTCCCTGATGAAAACGTCGGACAACATTGATGCGGTGGGTAGACCTTTCATGGGAATGAAGTGTGCCTGTTTTGAAAACCTGTCCACCACTACGAGTATGGTGTCCATGCCTCTAGATTTAGGCAACTCAACAATAAAGTCCATTGATATGTGTGTCCATGGACGTTCCGGGATCGGTAATGGATGAAGAAGACCCGCAGGTCTGTTGTGTGGCGTCTTGTTCCGTGCACAAATAGCGCATGAAGATACAAAAGCTCGTATGTCCCTCCGCATGTTGGGCCACCAGAACGTGCGTTCGATGAGCTCAGTAGTTCTTTTGGTGCCAGGATGACCATCTGTCTTGAATGAATGTCCCCACTCCATGACTCTCCTCTGGTAAAGAAGTGGAGTGAACAAACGATCCTCTGGAACCTTGAGTCCTGCTGGGATGTTGTTTTGAGCCTTGGTAATATCAGGCAAGGCGTTGAAAGTACTGGCTGCCACAATGCAAGTGGATGGAAGAATGGTCTCCTGCTGTTCCATCCTGCTATCCTCTACCAGGAACTGTCTAGACAACGCGTCGGCTTTAATGTTCTTAGAGCCTGGGATATATGAAATGAGGAAGTTGAAGCGTGTAAAGAATAAGGACCATCTTGCCTGGCGAGACCCGAGTCGCCGTGCTCCCTCAATGTACAGTAGGTTCTTATGGTCTGTTAATATTGTGACAGGTGTCTCCGTACCCTCCAGTAGATGTCTCCACTCCTCCAAGGCCAGTTTGATCGCGAGGAGCTCCCGGTTACCCACGTCATAATTCCTTTGAGCGGAGGAATTTTTTTTAGAAAAATACGCACAGGGGTGAAGTGGAGCTTGAGGATTCTTTCTCTGGGAGAGTATAGCACCTGCTCCTATATCGGAGGCGTCTACCTCTAAGGAAAATGGTAATGAAGGATCTGGGTGTACCAAGATGGGTGCTGAGGCGAATGCCGTCTTTATCCTCTCGAAGGCCTGGAGAGCTTCGTTAGACCAATTAGTAGGGTCAGCTCCTTTCTGAGTGAGCGCCGTGATGGGTGCTACTACCGATGAGAATCCTTGAATGAACCTCCGGTAATAGTTGGCAAAGCCGAGGAACCTTTGGATAGCCTTGAGGGAGAGAGGACAGGGCCATTCGAGTACAGCTTTGACCTTGCTGGGGTCCATAGCGAGTCCAGTGTCCGATATAATATAGCCGAGAAATGAGGTAGATCTTTGGTGGAAATGGCATTTCTCAAGCTTAGCAAATAAGTGGTTCTCTCTTAAGCGCTGCAAGACTTGTTTGACGTGAGTAGTATGTTCCGGCATGGATCTGGAAAAAATTAATATATCATCCAGGTATACAATCACATGACGGTCCAGAAGGTCTCTAAAGATGTCATTAACAAAGTCTTGGAAGACCGCAGGGGCATTGCACAACCCAAACGGCATAACTCGGTACTCGTAATGCCCGTCGCGAGTATTGAATGCTGTCTTCCATTCGTCTCCCTGTCTGATTCTGACCAGATTATAGGCGCCTCTGAGATCCAGCTTGGTGAAGATCTTAGCTCCTTGGAGTTTGTCAAATAATTCTGTTATTAACGGAAGGGGGTAGCGGTTCTTTATGGTAAGTTTGTTGAGACTGCGATAGTCTATGCAGGGTCTGAGGGTTCCGTCCTTTTTCTTGACGAAGAAAAAACCCGCCCCCGCAGGTGATGAGGATTTACGAATGAACCCCCTCTGAAGATTCTCCTGGATATATAGTCTCATAGCCTGAGTCTCCGGTATGGACAATGGGTATGATCCTCCTCTCGGGGGCATGGTACCGGGTAGAAGATCGATTGGGCAATCGTACGCACGATGTGGCGGAAGTTCTTCTGCTTGACGTTTGTCAAAGACATCGCGGAAATCTTCGTATATCCCCGGCAGCTGTACCCTGTCAGGATCCGTGACCTCCATTCCTGCCACTGCCTTTGGAGCAGACATGCAATGTTCCAAGCAAAAAGAACTCCAACGAAGTGGCGTGGCCTCTGTCCAGTCAATGACAGGATTGTGGATCCGGAGCCACGGAAGTCCCAGAATGATGTTCGAGGAGGGGGTGTGAATGACATCAAAGGTTATAGTCTCGGAGTGAAAGTCGCTAGTCATGATGTTAAGGGGTATGGTTTGTAAGGAAATGATCGCGGGCTGCAATGGTCGTCCGTCAATGGCTTCAAGACCTACCGGTCGATCTTTGGGTACCAACGGTATTTTATTCTTGAAGGCGAACTTTTGGTCCACGAAGTTTCCTCCTGACCCCGAATCCAGAAAGGCCTGTGTCTGTACTGTGAAGGTCTCACCGGATATGGAGATCGGTAGATAAAACCTCGTAGAGGGTTGAGGAGGGGGAAAAGTTGCAGTGCCCAGCGTGATCCTCCTTATACTCACTGGGCTTTGGTGTTTCCCGGCTTCAGCGGACAGTTGAATACCAGGTGGCCGTTATTGCCACAGTAGAGGCATAGTCCCGCTCGTCTTCTTCGTTGCCTCTCGATAGGCGAAAGGCTAGTCCCTCCTAGCTGCATGGGTTCATCTAGGACGGGAGTTGTGGAGAGTAGAGGACCTATGGTGGAAAAGGAAGATGATTGTATACCTCGGGGGTGTTTGTTTCTTTCCCTCCTTCTCTCTTGGAGGCGCTGATCCATCCGGATGCACAGGTCTATCAGGTCCTCCAGTCCAGCGGGACGATCCAGAGCTGCTAATTCATCCTTCAACCGTTCGGACAGGCCCTGCCAGAAGACTGCAGATAGAGCCACATCGTTCCAGGCGGTCTCGGCCGCCACCGTCCGGAAGTCCAGAGCATAACGAGCCACAGTACGGTCTCCCTGAGAAATATTAAGCAGAGTGGATGCAGCCGTAACCCTACGCCCTGGGGTGTCAAACACCCCTCTGAATTCGGTGATGAAGAGAGTGAGGTCAGAGATCAAATCTGGGCGTTGCTCCCAAATAGGAGAAGCCCATGCCAGGGCGGCGTCAGTCAGCAGGGAGATTATGTATGCGACCTTTATTCATGAAGAAGGAAAGTGAGAGGGCATTAGCTCAAACTGTATGAAGCACTGGTTCAGAAACCCCCGACAACCGCTGGGATCCCCTGCATATCGGTTGGGCGCAGGTAGTCGTGGTTCGGAGGTAGGTGTGATAAGTGCAGGAGTGGCTGCGAGTGGAACGGGGTTGGTGGTAGATACAGTTAAACGTCTAACTTGTTCAGTCAGGGTATCCACGTCTTGTTTAAGTTGGGACACTAGTTGTTCCTTGTGTGTAAATGAGCCGGTAAGTTGCCGGAAGCATTCCTCATGGGTGTCTAAGCGTCGGGCCACCTCAGCGGCGTCCATGTTTGTTGGGCTGAGCATATTGTCACGCTGCGCTCACCACAAACAGGACGGAAGACCGCGGGGCTGAGGTGGGGATAGAAAGGCACCGACCCACAACCACGCAGTCCTGTCCGGAATGCGTAGTCCAAGTCGTACTGCGTCGTAGGGTTGGAGAGGTCAGGGTAGTCAGGGTACTTGCCGTGTTCCAGAGTTGGAGAGTCCGGGTAGGTAGAGTTTCGTAGCCAAGGTCCTGGGTAATAGAAGGTAGAGTAGTCGAGTAACGAAGCCGGGGTCAAAGTGCTGGAGAGTGTAGAAATCCAAGTAACAGGCAGGGTCAAACAGGACAGACAAAGTTCAAGACAAAACTAGACAGCAGCGGTGAGCACAATGCATAAACAGGAGTTTATGCTCAGCAAGGAATGCCAGACAGGAGCAGGTATATATGCAGGGAGGATCCAATTACCTTGCAAGGGTGTGGTCCGGTCCTCCAATGGTGTCCGAGCAGCAGTAATTAGAAACAGCCTGCAGGTCATGCTTTCCTGGTGATTGCCTTGGTTGCCGAGCAACCCGCGCGCGTGCGCGATGCGCGTCGCGGAGCGCTGACGTCACGCGGGTGTACGGCCGAGTTCCCTCCCAGTGGGAGGTGTTGGCAGCTTCTCACTGAGCGTGCGTGTACTGCCCTAGCCGTGCGTGTGCGCATAGGAACGCCGTGTGACGCGTCAGCGAGGCGGTCCGTGACTGGAGTAGCTGCGGATGTGACAGCTCTGAGTGTGTGCAGTGTGCTATGAGTGTGTGGAGTGTGTGCATTGTGCTGTGTGTGCTCTGCGTGCAGTGTGCTGTGAGTGTATGCTGTGTGTGCAGTGTGCTGTGAGTGTGTGCATTGTGTTGTGAGTGTGTGCTGTGTGTGTGAAGTGTGCTGTGTGTGCAGTGTGCTGTGAGTGTGTGGAGTGTGTGCAGTGTGCTGTGAGTGTGTGTAGTGTGTGGAGTGTGCTGTGGGTGTGTGCTGTAGGTGTGTGCAGTGTGCTGTGAGTGTGTGCAGTGTGCTGTGAGTGTGTGTGCAGTGTCCTGTGAGTGTATGCTGTGAGTGTGAGTGTATGCTGTGAGTGTATGCTGTGTGTAGTGTGCTGTGAGTGTGTGCAGTGTGCTGTGTGTGAGCAGTGTGCTGTGACTTAAAAAAAAATAAAAACAATATAAAAAAAAAATTCATGGTCCAAGCTCAAATTGCGTTATAAGCGGATATGCGTTATAGCGGATCACGCTATAACAGGTTGAGCTGTACAGTATATTTATATATATATTACTAATACAACCCCACTTTTACAATTTAAAGCACCATGGTTATGTAGCTTTACTATTAATGTGAATGTGTTTTACTATGTAAAGCTAGAAAGTATTTTTATGCTTAAAATAACTATGGTAGTGGGGTGTATGTTAAGCTGTCTGTTGGAAAAGGTTAATATATTACAGATTGCCTTTACATTTTCACAATAAATGTACACATCATTTTTCAAGTTGTTATATCTAACTTGTTGGACCACAGATACATTAATACTCTGTATACAATCAGTTTGCTGATTAAAACATTTTATTCAATTTGCTATGTGAACCACTTATCACACAAAAAAGAAAAACAATTATACCGAAACAAAAATATGTTACCCTAGTAATCTGTTAAACCAACTATAATTAAACATCAGCATCAAATGCAGCATTAACTAGAAAGTTCTATTTCTTTTTAGGTATCGCCTGGCTCCAGCGCACAAGTACCCTGCAGGATTTGAGGACTGTCTTAATGCCACAATTCACTTTCTGAAGACAGCAGAAGAATATGGCGTTAATTCCTCCTCTATTGTAATAAGTGGTGACAGTGCTGGAGGTAATCTTGCTGCCGCTGTGTGTCAAGCTCTTGTGAGCAGGGCAGACCTTCCACAACCACTGGCCCAGGTGCTAATATACCCATTGCTGCAGATGATTGATTTCAATTTACCATCATATCAGCAAAACCGCGCTGTTCCACTGTTATATCGGGAACAATCTGTATTCTTTGTTTTAAACTATATAAGTTGTGATGTTTCTGTGATGGAAGACGTGCTAGATGGACACCATGTTCCTGTTGACATGAAGCTCAACTTTAGGAAGTGGTTGGGTGCTGATAATATTCCTGATGAATTTAAGGTCAGGGGCTATAAACCCTGTATCATGTCTTCACATTCTGATGATGTCCATGAAGCAGTCAAAAATGCTCTTGATTCTGCCTGTTCTCCATTACTTGCTGAAGATTCTATCATTCGTCTTCTACCCAAGGCATATATTTTGACATGTGAGTTTGATGTTCTTCGGGATGATGGATTACTGTATAAAAAGCGCCTGGAAGATAATGACATTCCAGTAACCTGGTACCATGCTAAAGATGGAGTCCATGGAATAGTCAGTTTCTTTGACAACGGAAAACTTACATTTCCCTCTGGAAAGCAAGCGGTTGATAACATTGTCAACTTCATAAGAAGTGTCTGAAACTGTGGTTCATCCTACAGTACCTGCTCACATATTTGTATAACATTTGATAAACCGAAAATAAGTCACGGGCTACAGTCAAACAGCAGGTGTCTGTAAAAAATTGTTTGATTAGGTCAATTACTCATTCACTTCTAGGAATTGACAATTGTCCCAAATATGTAATGATGTATTCAATCCATGTTTATTGTTAAACAATTAGGTTTTTGGGAATGACTACTGTTGTAATAGTAACCAATATGTTAATTTCAAGTAAACTTCTTTGAAAACAGAAATCTGATTGTGTATTTGTCTGTTTCATATCTACCATGTTCATGTAATATCTCACACTCAGGGATATGTAGTATGCATAGTATACACGTACAAAAGAGCTGTGAGGTTTTAAAAGCACTGTACATTATAATTCCATCTATTAAGAATTATCATGTTAGGCTACTAAAAAGGATCATAACCGACAACAAAGCTACATTTAACAGGACCAATAAAGCTGCTAGAATATTGAACTACATTGAGGATACAAAAGAACAGACCAGTACTTCTAAATATTGTGGGATATAGATGTCTATATGTCTGTAACGGGTTTTCCCCCACCCAATCGCATATATGGCGTATGTAAGGGGAACTTAATGTTACCAGGTGTAGGTGCAGTATACCTGTCAGGCTCACAGGAGGTCTGAGCCTCCACCAGTGAGAGCCTGACACTGGAACGTTCTCGGTTTCAGCGCCTCCACCTGTGTAGGGTTCTAGGGATGTAGAAGGTTGCCTACACAGTACCCGCATATACAATAACCACATACACAGGAATGTATATAACCACTTTACTAATATATGCAGGCAATAACACACACTTATAACATTCCCCCTAGGGAGTAACTCCACAGTCACCGTGTATCCCCACACTGTGTCCACAGCCCAACCCCCTTGTCCTGTGGTCAGCGCTGCCACTATGTGTAGTTGTGATATGATAGGATACGTTGGTGCACATAGGAAGATACCTGCCGAGCGCTCCTGCACTCGGGCCTGCAAGCAACTTCAAAAAGGATCTGCCGCTTGGTGATCCCGTCTGATGCGATGTTGCCTCACACGGGGCCCGCCAGGGGCGATCCCACCCTGGAGATAGTCTCTGTCTCCTAGGCACAGACTTGAGCCCAAGTCTCTTAGCGGGGAGCGAAGCATCCGCTGTGTCCCTATCTAACACAGTACTACTGTGACAGGGTCCCTAACCTAGGGCCTGTCCCTGTAGCACCACAAGCTGAGGAGTGAAGACCTATCTGGGGCCTAGGGGGTTACTGGCCTAATCCATTCTCCTAGCTCTTCCCGGTCCTGACTGCTAACTAATACTCACAGCCCCTGCAGCAACACACTGCAACCTACTTGGTACCTGCAGCAACGTGCTGCACACACACACAATGCCTTCTTGTCAGCCCTCACAGCACTGACAGCTGTGGCACTGACAAGACTGCACACCACAGGCACCTAAGGGCAGGGTCCCTAACCTGGGGCCGTCCCTTATTAATTACCCACTAACCTAGTGGGGAGTTGCGGTCTGCCTGGGATATGGGGAACCTTACCTGGTGTAGGAGCCACTTGCTCCCTACACCCTTCCTTTCCCTTCCTGCTCCCAGCTCCAACTACCGTCTCCTAAGCCCGCTATATGTATCTATCCCTGAGCAGGGAGATACTACAGCCCTATTGGCTCCCTGGCGTCACGTGGAGTCCCCTAGGCTCATGGGATCTGTAGTCCCTGCCCAGAGCCCTTGTTTCATTGGTGGCATTCTCACGCGCTTGTACTGCGCATGCGCGAGCTAACTAGGGCTTCCCGTCGCATCGGCAGTCTGCGCATGCGCGAAGAACTGTCATGGCGGCGCCCTGCACCGAGAACTGCCGGGAGCCCTCGCAACCCGACCGCGGCCCTAGCAACCGGCCGCAAGCATCCCCGGCAACCGCCTGCATCTAAGGAGAGCGCGCTGACCGCGCACATGCCCCCACACCTCCCCGCGAACAGTCGCAGAGAGTACCCGGAGGGGGGGCCCGCAAGACAGAGGGGGGATTTGGCTACATCCTCCCCCTGGTAAAAACCCCAACGTCCTTGCTTGGGACACAACTCAACCATGTACAGAAATTATATAATAAAAATGCAGTTCAATATATAACTTAGTGACGACGTGATTGGTGAAAACTGGCGCTAATTAAATACTAGTGATCACTTAAAATACAGTGAATATATATAACACACATATAGTGACCTTAAAGAATGTTGTGACTAAAAATAGTGTAATAGTGAAAATATAATATAAGTTGTAACCCCCTGCTCAGACCCTCTGGAAGGGACTGTCTTGACTGGTCCCAGATGATCAATACGTATTTTCTCAACCCAGGGGGAGCATGTAGGGAAAAAACAACAAAGAAAAAAGAATTAAACAAGGTATATAAGGTAACATTAAGGGGTGGGTCCATACTCCTGACAAAGCCAGCCATTTCATTGGCGAAACGCGTAGAGTGGACCCGCCCAGAAGGTGAGAGGATTGGTGCCTGCGAGCTCTCAATCTGCTGCCGAACCGGAAGTGACGCGACGGAGCTGATCGTGCCCACCGGAAGTGACGCGTCGCACCGGAGACACCGCTGGAGGAGATCCCCACACTGTTATGGTGTAGAGGAAGCCACAGGGAGCCTGGGGAAAAACCTATCCGGGACATCGGCGGTGCGGTGAGCTGTGGCAACCACCCTTACCTTCCTATCACTTATATAGTGACAAAACGCCTGTATTTATTTTAAACATTGTGAGTGCACATTTTTATTATTACATAAAGTTTATCTGTATACCATTGATCTGCACCATGGAGGTCTGTCTTTATCTTTCCATGTACATCTGCTACTGACATCCCAGTCCCAGCTGCTTCCTGTTCATATCCAGAGAGACCCACCAGACTCTACATATCCCGCCACTGTACCTATCCTACTGACACTCTGTGAGTAGGCAGCACATAGGGGCCAAGCATCACATTATCTCACACCTGAACATTATTGTCTACACTTAGTGTGTTTTTTCTTTGTTGTTTTTTCCCTACATGCTCCCCCTGGGTTGAGAAAATCAATATATAACTTAGCACATTCGCATTGACTTTATACGATGTTGCACAATTCTGTGAGCATCACAATCACAGATTGGATTTTGCTCCGAGACCACTGCTGAGCCTCATAATGGGGTGCCCCAATTTGATCATAGGTTACCCGATTTGGAGGGTACCTGACTCTTTGGCTCCTACGTAGCTGTTCTTCAGCAACTCCCTCTGGGGAGTAATAAATACAGTCCTGAGGCTCAGCCTTCTCCCTTGAGGGGAGAAATGTCTCTGAACAATCTCTGTTCGGCACAAAGCATGGGCTCTGTGGATCCAAAGGCTGGCCTGTTGGTGCCACTTTAGTAGGCGTTGGCCTATGGGGCCCTTTACCCGTAGCTCCTCAGGGAGATGCCCCTTCTATGGAATAGTCCCTTTGAGAGGGTCCCTCCATGGGGTCTTCAGGAGTTTCAGAGTGGGTTTCGTTATTTACAGTCTCTTGACCCATCTCTGATAAGTCGGACTCACCGTTGAGCGGTGTGGCCAGTATTTCTGCTTCTTCGTCTCCCACCTGGGGGATGGGAAGAAGGTGATTACGATGCCAAACCTTTACCCGGCCGTCAGTGTCTTTGATGCGATAGACCGTGAGGCCGGGCATCTGTGACTCTACTTCATATACACCGTCTCTCCACCGGTCCGCCAGTTTATGTTTTCCGGGGACTCCCAGATTACAAAGCAACACAGCGTCCCCAGGACGTAGCTCCCGATACTTGACTCTATGTCATATCGTCTCTTATTGCCAGCGTTCAGTTTAGCTGTAGACTTCTCAGCCTGTTGGTAAGCTTGCTGTCCTTTAGCCTTTGCACATACTTGAAATGGGTAGCATTGTGTATCCCATCCGTTGATACTCGAAGACGCACATCTACTGGGAGTCTTGCCTCTCGCCCAAACATGAGGAAGTATGGAGAGAATCCAGTGGACTCATGGCGGGTGCAGTTGTACGCGTGTACCAAAGCCTCTACGTGTCGACTCCATTCCGTTTTCTGCGCACCCTTCAGGGTTCCGAGCATGTCCAACAAGGTCCTGTTGAATCGTTCAGGCAAAGCGTCTCCTTCGGGGTGATACGGTGTCATCCGGGATTTGGCGATGTTCAGCATTTTGAGTAATTCTCGGATCAGAGTGCTCTCAAAATCTCGCCCTTGGTCGGAGTGAAGTCGGTTTGGAAGACCGTAGTGAACGAAGAACTTCTCCCATAGTATTTTTGCGACTGTGATGGCCTTCTGGTCTTTTGTGGGGAAGGCCTGAGCATACCGGGTGTAATGGTCCGTGATGACCAGCACGTTACAGATTCCTCGGTTATCGGGTTCAATACACAAAAAGTCCATACACACCAGGTCCATTGGACCAGAACTCTTGAGATGGGCCATGGGTGCTGCTCTGGTAGGCAAAGTCTTGCGTTGAACGCACCGGGAACAATGGCGGCAGTGTTGGTCCACCGCTTCCAGCATCTTAGGCCAGAAGAAACGGTCTCGGACTAACCCAAAAGTCTTCTCTTCACCGAGGTGCCCATGCTCATCATGTGGAGACTTCAACACCATATATCTCAAGTTTTGGGGTAGAACCAGTTGTCGCCTATCAGGGTGGTTGTGATATTGGACTACCCTATAGAGCAAGCAATTGTCTATCTCGAACTTGTCCATCTCGCGCATTAGCAACGCGATCAGGTCTCGGGGAGCACTTTTCCGTAGAGCGGGATTCTTTTTCTGAACAGCTTGCCGAATGATGCTGATTACTGGATCTCTTATTTGATAGTCCACTAAGTCTTTCCATCTTATGACTTTGTCATGGGCTATGTTCATTCCCTTGGGATCGCAGTAAGCGGCGGGGATAGCCTGCGACTGGCATCCTAACGAATCTGCAACTCATAGTTCGGAGAAGGTCACCTGATCATTGATGACGGCTGCTATGCTACACATTGCTCACATCCCTGGCCCGGGGATCTCTTCCCATTCATCATCATCGGGAGTAGCACTTAATCCTGGTCGTCGTGATAGAGCGTCCGCTCCAATGTTCAAAGGCCCCGGCTTGTACTTCAGAGAGAATCTGTAGTTACATAGGGTTGCCAGCCATCGGTGCCCTGCTGCATCCAACTTGGCGGAAGTATTGATGTACGTGAGGGGATTGTTATCTGTCCTTACCTCAAACCATAGAGGTAATCATGAAGTTTCTCTGTGATCGCCCATTTGAGAACCAGGAACTCTAGCTTGTGTACAGGGTACTTCTGTTCACTGGGTGTCAGGCTGCGGCTGATGTAGGCTACAGGCCGAAGACCCTCTGGGTGCTTCTGATGTAAGACAGCGCCCAGTCCATTGAGACTGGCATCCACATGCAGAACGTATGGTTGTTCTGGATTGGCATACGCAAGCACTGGTGCTTCAGTCAGGCTTTTCTTCAAGTTCAGGAAGGCCCGCTCACACTCGGACGTCCACTTATCGCCAAACGGTTGACGGGCTGACGTGGCCTCCCTTCCGGTATCTTCGGGGTATATCTTCAACAGATTGTTCAGGGGTTTAGCTCGACTAGAGTACCCTTCCACAAAGCGACGGTAATACCCACAGAAACCAAGGAATGATCGCAGTTCCATGACATTCTCGGGACGCGGCCAGTTCACTACCGCTTCTACTTTGGCTGGATCGGTAGCAATTCCTTGAGCAGACACTATGTGTCCCACGTAGGTCACAGAGGTGTGACACAACCGACACTTGTCGAGGGATAACTTCAATCCTTCTTTTCCAAGACGGTCTATCACCTTCAGCAGCCTCTCTTCGTGCTCTTCCAGGGTCTTCCCGAAGACAATGATTTCATCCAGGTAGACAAGACACTCCCGAGGGTTCATGTCCCTGATTGTTTTCTCCATCAGTCCCTGGAAGGTAGCAGGAGCTCCACATATACCTTGGGGCATACGCGTAAATTAATAGAAGCCCAGGGGGCAGACGAAGGCTGTCTTTTCCTGGTCCTCTTCACTCATAGGTACCTGGTAGTACCCAGATCGTAAATCGAGCACACTAAACCATTGGCTCCCGGTTAGAGCATACAGGATTTCTTCAAAGCGAGGAAGGTTGTATTGGTCGGGTACCGTATGATTATTCAGAGTTCGATAATCGACGCACAATCTTACAGATCCATTCTTCTTCCTTACGACCACTATGGGTGATGCATAAGGACTCCGAGACTCCGTCAATATCCCCGCGGTCTAGATTTCCTTCAGGACATTCCTTACATCGTCCACATCCCTGGGGGCGAAGCGACAAGAGCGTTCACGAAACGGAGTGGCGTCACTCAACCTAATGGTGTGTTGGGCGCTGCGACTGCGGCCCACATCCATCTCGCTGGTGGAAAATACTGTCCTTCTTTCCTTCAGCTTGGCCGTCAGTCGATCCTTCCACTCAGTTGGCAGTGTCGAGTCTCCGAAGTTGAAGTCCAGATCGACTAACTGCTCACCCACTGCAGCGGCGTTCACCTGCGGCATTGCTTCTACAGGGCTGACGGGGTATATGCTGCCCAAACTTTGTCATACATCAATGTCCATCGGGAATGGAGAGATATTTTGAACATACACGTAGGTTCGTAGAGGAATTTTGGTCGTCCACTCTCTTACTTTGGGTATTACCCTATACCCTCTCTTGGTCTCGTCCTCAGGGGTACTCTCCAGAGAGAACAGATGATCAGTCTCATCTCGATCGGGATAACAGCACCAGACGGCCATGCACTGCACTCCCCCTGGTAAAATGGTCGTCAGTCCGCATTGACGATTATAGAGGTCCGTGTGACGTTCTAAGGCATATACTCAGTTGCACTCCTCTCTCAGTACAGGGTCAAGGAGTGGATTGGCCAGTGGCAACTCATTGGTCTCTTTCAGGTAGGCTCTGATTACGGATTACACAATATCCGTATTTGTTCCCAAGATGACCGGGTACTGACACTGTCCTTGAGGCTTCGGTCATACCATTGCCTCCACATGCATGGGATGTTTCTTGCCGGTATTCAATTGAAGTATCTCCAGTTGAACTCTCACAATATCATCGATGGGGTAATCTTCATTACTCAACCCCCTCACCTTCATATGTTCCGCTGACCACAGGGGACAGTGCTTAAGGTGCTGGTCGTAGAATTGTCTGTATATTATGGTCACTTGGGACCCGGTATCCAGTAAAGCAGAGGCATAGACTCCTTCTACTACCACACGCACGATGGCAGAGGGGCCTACCTGACAGTAACCATCCCTGGCCAGAGTTCCATCGTCTGGGCTTAGGTCAGTAGGAGCTTCGGGAGGCACAGGGGTGGCCTTGGATGTCTTGACTTCTGTGGTCTGTATCCGACAGATCATGGACCTAGCCGAGCTCCCTTTACTGGGCGGTTTCTGGTCTTGGGTGACTCCATCAGGGCACTCTCTGGAGAAATGGCCTTTCTGTCCACACCCATAGCAGACGATATCTTTAGGATCTAGTCGTCTTGAGTAAATGGGGGAAGATCTCCCTGAAGTCTGGCCTTTCGTTGAGGGCGACTTAGGTGGCTCCTCTTCCTCTTTGACAGGTTTCTTGATCCGGCGAGTGGAGGCTCCCGGGATGTCACTCGCAGGGGATCTTTGACCTTGGTGCCTGTATGCAGCTTGGTATAGGCTTCATGCCCTTTGACAATCCCCAAAATGTCCATGATGGTAGGGGGAGGCCCCTCCATTAGTGAGCACCTGATCATGATCACTATGTGATGTGTGGGAATTGCCCCTCGGAGGAACTGCTTGCACCGGTATTTGTCCATCTCTGAGGCTAGAATGAGGCCGCAAGTTCACAATTTCCACAGGACCAGCTGAATTCGTTGAAGGAAATCTGACAGGTTCTCCTTCTGTCTGAGACCGTAATTGAACCACAGCTCACTCTCCTCTTCATCTTTGCCATAGATCTGGACTAACAAGTCTACCATCTGATAAGCAGAGAGATCAGGGTCTTGGTCACGCTGTGCACTGACCATGGTGGCTGCTGGGGGTCAGAGGCTTTCCAGGATTCTCTGACGTCTCACCGTTTCAGAGCAGGGCCATTCATCGATCACCTTGAGGGTATGTTCCTTCCAAGACTAGATGCTTTCTTCACCTGCGGGGACAGGAACCATTCCTGAAAACACCTTCAACTTCCTGTAATTTTGGGCTTGGGCGGACGTAGTTATAGCTTCCACAAGCTGCGGGAATGTCACTCCTAGCATGGAGCCGCCACTGTCTGAGGAACTTGCGATCCCCGCTCCCTGACTGTTAGGGGTTGGGGTGAAACGTTTCATTGACCGGTTAGGGACCGGTGATGTTGGCGGGCTACCGGCCCAACTGGTGGCCCCTTGCCTAGCATCAGAAGAGAAAGTCACTCGGGGTAGGGATATGTCTGATCTGAGAGGTGTACTGGTGGCCATATCTTTGTCGTCCCAATCCGCATGTCTGGTAAGGGAAGTTACGTGACTGGAAACGGTTCCAGGGTAAATTAGAGGGCACCCTTGCGGTAAAGTCTCTGGTAGATACACTACTTGTGGGCCTCTATCAGGGGGTATAGCTTGTTCGGTGGCTAGCAATAGGGTGTTCTCTTGTTGGTCAAGGTTGTAGTGCTTGCTGATGAGGTGGGTGTCCGCCAGACCAGGTAATGTCCTTACTGCGCTGCAGAAAGTAAACATGGATACATCAGCAGGTACCCGGTCTATGGCGACTACGTGTCGCAGGAGCTCTCCTAACCTTTTGGCCCAGTCAGCCACTTGTTGGGGCGTGAGCGCAGACATGCTGACTGATAGGATACTATGTGAACTACTGAGTAGGGCACCCCAGGGCTGTATCTCAGCAGCGCCTCCAAATGTAACAGGTTTTCCCCCACCCAATCGCATATATGGCGTATGTAAGGGGAACTTAATGTTACCAGGTGTAGGTGCAGTATACCTGTCAGGCTCACAGGAGGTCTGAGCCTCCGCCAGTGAGAGCCTGGGGTGAATCCTCTGGAACGTTCTCGGTTTCAGCGCCTCCACCTGTGTAGGGTTCTAGGGATGTAGAAGGTTGCCTACACAGGACCCGCATATACAATAACCACATACACAGGAATGTATATAACCACTTTACTAATATATGCAGGCAATAACACACACTTATAACATTCCCCCTAAGGAGTAACTCCACAGTAACCGTGTATCCCCATACTGTGTCCACAGCCCAACCCCCTTGTCCCGTGGTCAGCGCTGCCACTCTGTGTAGTTGTGATATGTTAGGATACGTTGGTGCACATAGGAAGATACCTGCTGAGCGCTCCTGCACTCGGGCCTGCAAGCAACTTCAAAAAGGATCTGCCGCTTGGTGATCCCGTCTGATCCGATGTTGCCTCACACGGGGCCCGCCAGGGGCGATCCCACCCTGGAGATAGTCTCTGTCTCCTAGGCACAGACTTGAGCCCAAGTCTCTTAGCGGGGAGCATAGCGTCCGCTGTGTCCCTATCTAACGCTAGTACTACTGTGACAGGGTTCCTAACCTAGGGCCTGTCCCTGTAGCACCACAAGCTGAGGAGTGAAGACCTCTCTGGGGCCTAGGGGGTTACTGGCCTAATAAGTTCCCCTAGCTCATCCCGGTCCTGACTGCTAACTAATACTCACAGCACCTGCAGCAACGCACTGCAACCTACTTGGTACCTGCAGCAACGTGCTGCACACACACACAATGCCTTCTTGTCAGCCCTCACAGCACTGACAGCTGTGGCACTGACAAGACTGCACACCACAGGCACCTAAGGGCTGGGTCCCTAACCTGGGGCCGTCCCTTATTAATTACCCACTAACCTAATGGGGAGTTGGGGTCTGCCTGGTATACACTGGCGACACACTTTATTCGAGCTCGGCTAGTCCCACGAATTCGGGTATACCCGGGTATATTGAGGTTTGTGACTGTTTTCTGCCCGAGTGCATTGAGGTATTTTCCAGGCAGGGATTGAAGCATTTTATTCCCGCTGGCTGCAATACTGCACAGTATATATATATATACTGCATTACAATTCATGAATTTATGCCATCTGGTAGACACGCGAAGCATTGCAGCCTATTAAATCCTAATCATTATCATTTAATAGATCAGCCGCCCATCAGCCAGGCATGAACCCAGGCTGGGAAGGCAAACGCAACGCGGCTTGTCAGAGGTGAGGAGCGGCGCATTCCAGGTATCTGCCAGGTACATACTGGGTATTTGCTCGAATAAAGTGTGTCGGTGCAGTATGGGGAACCTTACCTGGTGTAGGAGCCACTTGCTCCTTACACCCTTCCTTCCCCTTCCTGCTCGCAGCTCCAACTGCCGTCTCCTAAGCCCGCGAAATGTATCTATCCCTGAGCAGGGAGATACTACAGCCTTATTGGCTCCCTGGCGTCACGTGGGGTCCCCTAAGGCTCATGGGATCTGTAGTCCCTGCCCAGAGCCCTTGTTTCATTGTGGCGTTCTTGCGCGCTTGTACTGCGCATGCGCGAGCTAACCAGGGCTTCCCGTCGCATCGGCAGTCTGCACATGCGCGAAGAACTGTCATGGCGGCGCCCTGCACCGAGAACCGCCGGGAGCCCTCGCAACCCGACCGCGGCCCTAGCAACCGGCCGCACGCATCCCCGGCAACCGCCCGCATCTAAGGAGAGCGCGCTGAGCGCGCACATGCCCCCACACCTCCCCGCGAACGGCCGCAGTGAGTACCCGGAGGGGGGGCCCGCAAGACAGAGGGGGGACCTGGCTACATGTCTATATACAGTATTGTACTATATACTTGTTATGGCAAACATTTCATCCATATCTGTGTCTTAGGTAGACCTCTTTGACAACCTTGTATGCTTTTAATTCTTTCCTGTTCATTTCTATAGCAAGTTTGTTCTGCAGATAGTTTTATACCACCTAAGATATGTCGATCTTACTGATACATAGAAACTGATGAGAAATGCAAAAATGGGTGTTTCTTGTTATACTCCAACCATAAACCTCCCTCTGTGTTCCAGAAGATTTCTGACGAGATGCCTGGAATACTCTAGACAGAACTAAATATGCTTGCAGACTCTAAGGCACAATTATGCTCTGTGACTTGTTTTTAAAGGCTATGGGGCCTATTCACAAAGCGGTGATAAAATCAGTGCATTCTCGTCCGACTTTTCGTTGATTTATCGCACAGTAAAACATGAGGGCAAAAAATGGTATTCACTAAGAATGAAAGCCATTTTTTTTATTAAAGGCCAATAAAAAAAATGCAACCAGTTCCTAAACGTTACGTTTATGTCTGAAGCACTTATTCCCATGACCTGTTATTTCTATTATTTGTTATTTATATGATTACCATGTTTATTACTACTGTGAAGCGCTATGTACATCAATGGCGCTATACAAATAAAGACATACAATACAATACAGTTATTTTTATCAGTGCTATCGCGCTATAAATCCTAGCAAGCAGCAACTGATAGAAAAAATTGCAGCCTGGAAGAGCTGCATGGAGACGCTGTTTCTCCATGCATGGCTCTTACAGGCAATCGTACAGTATGGGGTGCCGGTATCCCTTGTGCTTTTAAATCTCCTGCATCACGTGACCGTGGGATTTAAATCCTGCACTGGGACACGGCACCCCATAACGCGGCCTGTATCTTGGGAAGTAGGGGGTCTCCGACTCTGAAATCAACGCTGTTCACCTCTGAAGACCCCCTGCTCCTGCACACGAGTATCAAAACCCAAATAAACTAAAATCAAAATTTGTTACTGTAGCGGCTATCCGCAATGGTAATGAAGCTGCTTTAATGTAATTTTTACTAATAGTGTGCGGAAGCAGGGGGTCTCCTGAGCTGAATCACATTGATTTCAGCCTCGAGGACCCCCTGCTTCCTGAGTTACAGGCCCAGATATGGGGTGCTGGTATCTCCAGTATTTAAATCCCCCGGTCACGTGACGCAGACGATTTAAAAATGGCAGCGATACCGGCACCCGATACCCCATACCAGGCCCTGTAACTCGGGAAGCAAGGGGTCCCTGAGGCAGAAATCAAAGCGGTTCAGGTCAGGAGACCCTGCTACTGCACACTAGTATTAAAAAGAACCCCCTTCACCCAATCCGTTTACCCCCAATAAACATTACAAAATCTACTACCCACCAATACACATTTTTGGGCTTGTGGTTTTATTGGTTTCATTTATTGGCTAGTGGTGTGATTTATTTAATTGATTTGTTAGTGGTTTAATTTATTTGATTGGTTAGTGGTTTTGTAATTTTGTTTTGGGGGGGTTTAGGTGCTTGTTGTATAGGTTTTATTCTTGTGTATTTTGGAAATTCATGCTTTGGTATTAGAGTGACCATGGATTCCCTGGAGGGTAGCTTGGCAGGGTGGGTTAACCACTTAATTACTGTAGTGGTTAATAACCGCTAAGGTGATTAAGGGGTTAGGGGCCATTAGATTGTTTTTTATGTATTATTTCTGGCAACGGAGGACATGGCCCTGCAGTATGCTGACGAGGATGCTTTCACATTGACAGGGGTAAGTAGAACGGTTTTTATTTACTTTTTTTATGCTGCCTGGCTAATGTCGTGTTTAAAAATGGGCAAATAATCTATTATCCATATCTGGATAATAGTTATTTTGCACATTACTGGACTGTATGTGTTTGGGGGGCGGGAGGTATATTTATTGAAATGTAGGCCATGTTTTTTTTTTTTTTTTAAGTACAGTAATGCTACCGCAGACCAGCGGGGACCCCGGATGCCTATGGTGACCCCCTGAGGACCTATGGACACCTTCAAGGGGACCCCCGTTTCCCCGGGGACCTGCAGGGACCACCCGAGAGCCCCGATACACCTGTGGGAACCACCCGAGGGCCCCAGACACCCATGGGGATGACCCGAGGACCCCAGACACCCGCTGGGAATAATTTTATACCAAAGCAAAATAACAGCAAAAGTGCATAGATGAATACAAAACATGGAGAAAAATTGCTAATATGAGCCAACATATTTAAAAAAAAACTGTTTTGGATAAAGAATTTACATAGCAAAATCCGCTTTATATCAAAGTCTCCTGGCAGAAAAACCTGGGCAAGAATATTGGAAAAAACAGTACTGAATTTAAGGGGCAAAAACCCAGTAATTTAATATACACAAGTTTTTAAAAAGTCCATGTACAGAAGCAGATATAGAATATTACGTTGGTGTAGTAACTCCTCAATTTAAAACTCTCATTGCTTAATCAAAAATGCCTTTACAATGTTTGTTCACAAAGTTGATACACTGTGTAGCCGTGACCCCTGATTCACCCAAAAGAGCGGGAAGTTGCGCTCCTCCGAAGGAGGAGAGTGCATTTGGCGGGAGAGAGAGCAGTCCCTTGACCCAGCAGCCCTGCGGGGAGGGTCAGGTGGGAGATTCGAGCCAATGGGCTGAGGAGGTGCCGGAGATATAGGCAGGTGGTTGCGCGCATGTGGAGTTAGAGCTGGATGGAGAGGAGACGGAGAGTCTGTGAGGGGAGGTTGAACCGCCCCGGCGCAGGCCGCGTGCCCCATGCCCAGTTAGCCCTGAGTCACCTTAGAGACAAGCTGAGCTAGGGATCGCCTTAGTGAGGTTCCTGTTCCCATAGTATCTGTGAGCCTTAACCGGGACTATACTTTCGAACGGGAGGTCTGGGCTCAGACCCCACTTGTGTTGCCGGAGTCCAGGTGGGAGCGCCCCGGACTCTAGAGGGAGAAAGAGAGATAGAACGGGGTCGACGTATCGAGACCCTTTGTGAAGATCGTGGTAGTCCCGAGCATCGGAGTGCTCGGCAGGTATTTCATCGAGTGCACCAACTGTACCATTCATTCACCCGAGACACAGTGGTTCCGCAGTCACCCATACACACACATAGGGCCTGCTGTGAGCGGGAGGACTAATCCGTAAAGGATTGGACAAGGGGTGGGATCACCCGGTGTTGGGAGTGGGAAGTATTGTTGGCGTCCGCCGTGTCGCATGTTGTGGGGCGTCCGCCGTGGCGCGATAGTTTTGGCGTCCGCCGTGGCGCACTACATATCATATATCTATGTAGGAATGTTATGGCATGTACTGTACTGTGAGTTTGGTCAGCACGTAAAAGAGATTGGTTTTAGAACTTGGCTGTGTAAGTGTAATTCTTGCACATACGTCCTGCGAAGACCCACTCCCCCTTTGGCGGGAGCTGTCGCAGGTGGAGGCGCTGCATCCATCATAAGTATTGCGCGCCCCCCAGGCTCTCCGTGTGCAGAGACTTAGGCCCTGTGAGCCGGCAGGTAATACCGCACAGAGTAGCGGCTTTCTAGTGATAGGAAGCAGGGCTACAACTGTTTTAATGGGAACTTGCAGCGAAAACACCTAGCTAGAAACCTTGATCCATAACAACTACTATATTTATTGCTGTTCAGGAACTATTGCTTGTGAGTAACACAAGACCAATATCAGATACCTCCACATAACCTTTATATTTTATTGGCATTTATAATTCTTTCAAAACAACTATGGACATAGGACTTTGCTTGCTGACAAAGTCAATAGAGATTAAAGTTCTATTTGTTTATAAAAAAATGTTTTGTAAGATCTCCAATGTGCTTTCATGACCTTGGTTGGGATTATTTGATGTCCAGTTTTACCTAGATTTATTTTCTTTTAAATTGATTGTGAGCATCCAAGCAGGTTTCTGACAAACAAGTTATCTGGGATTCGGCCAGACATGCACAGTCCCATCTTCAATGGATTGATGGTTCATTAAAAGCAGCATGAAACAAAAAAAACTTAGTCTCAACTTAACTTCTATCTATCTACCTATCTATCCGAAGTATGTTATTTTTGTCTGTGAGCTTCTCAAAAATGTTATTAGAAAAAAATCCTTCTCAAAAAATGTTATAAGAATAAATCCTCCTTGGCGCTGGTCCTCAGGATTGATGTGTGAACGAAAATATACAAAACAACCAAAAATAAATCAGCGTATAGGTTCCAATAGATCAACTGGAACAATACATCGACACACTGTGTGCATGGTTAATGTTTGTGATTTGACACTTACACCCTTAAGTCCCTTAATGATAATTAATGCAATGGTGTAAGTGGATATCCTTTTATGCATGCAGTGAACAATGACTGCTTAATAAAATGCCAGTAGCATGCATAGATTGTGACGGTGAGGGGGTAACCAATAAATAAAGGTCTTATGCCCGGCTGGTTACCTCTGAGCCATATTGGGGAGAATAGAGTGTCATCTCTTGAACCCCGCCATGTAATAAAGAATGTATGTGTGTTTTACCTTTCCAGGAGTGCTAACCAGTGGAGATTCTCAGGCTATGAGTTTCAGGGTGGGTTTTGCGGTGAAAGTGTTGTCGGAATGTGCCTAGGTAGAAGGGGTCCAGAGTTGCTGGCCACCCCAAAAATGTATCTGGGAATCGGGTCAGATTCCCAGGGACATGTAGACACAAACCTCCGTGCAAAATCCTCCATGGAAAGCAGTTGCGCGACTCACCACCAGGTTTCCCTGCTTCAGCAAAGACCAGAAAGGTAAATGAGGGCATAGGCATATGTGTATCCTGGGTACAGTCAGAGGTCCCTAGGTTAATGGGAGTCCCCAAGTATATGCCCCAATCACCAGATCCAAGAATAGAGGTTCTGGGGTGCTTCAACATCAAGGTTGCAAGCTGATTTTATGTTTAAGTCCCAAATTCCTATGTGTTTAGAAAAGTAACTCTGAGATTGAACCTAAGCATTATTTGGTTCAACTTTCTACACGTTTTCTTATAGGAAGGTCTAGGAGTGCTGAAACTGAACGTGCACATCTTTTTAGTCAAAGCTAAGAAAAGAGGGACTTACAGTAGACAAAATTGTGAAATATTTTTATTGCTGACATTGTGTATAATGGTACTGATAGAGCGGTCGTTATTAGAACACTTCACGCGTCATGTACATCGGAATCCTGATTTGAAACCGCGGGATGAATTCCAGCCTCCTTGCACTAAGATGCGAGCGTGGCGAGTGCAGAAAAACGAATTTGAGTGTTCTGGCTATTAAAAACATGAAATTGACACAGTTGCACAGTAACACAGTACAGTACACATTACAATTCATCCATTTTATTGCAAACGAAGAAACAGAATCCATGAAATTCAAATAAAACTTCCGCGATAAGTTCGGGTGCCTGGGGCGATTGGCCGCGTTCATGCTGCGTGGGGAACAGCAGAGAACTCAAAATCGGCGCCAAGATGTGTTCGAATAACGGCCGCTACATCAGTATATGTTTATGCACTGTATATGAGCTGGGAATTTCCAAATCCGTAGTTCCAAGAGACCCTGTGGCTACCAAGCCTGGCGCCACTGAGTCTGCTCGGGTCCCGGAGTTGAAAGCCACAGAGATTGCCAAGGTGTTAAAGCCATTTGGGTGGAGGAGTTAGACTCAAGTACCCACGTCCTGGCATGAATGGAAGTCATCGGATTATCATTCGCCCAGCCCAGACCTTGAGAAGCCTAACTCCACGGGTGGCTTCTTACTCACAGGCGGCAGAGGTGCCAAGTTGGTGCATGCCCCTGTCAGATTTTTAATCCATCCTTGCCAGGCTTCAGTAGACTGGCAAGTCTCTGATTGGCTGGTAGGAATTCTCCCACGCTCGGATTGGCTGGAGTATTTCATGACTGAAATACTATAAGAAAGCCAGCAGCCAATCTGGACCTCAGATTCTAAGCGCCAAGACAGTAGCGGCAAATTCAAAATCACCAAAAGATACTCTTTGAGAAATAGATGCGAGCTGGCTTCAGAAATTTCAAGGCAAGAAATTTTCTAAGTCTCACTTTTTGGGGCCAAGTTCTGAAACGAGAAAGTAGCGGTCACGGCTGGAACTACACATTGAAAAGAGTACCAGAATGTTTGGCAATATCTCCCGGTCAAGGGATTTTGGCATCTCCGGAAGAGACAGCGGTGGCGTCTGGAACTACCAGCCGATTTGAGTTCCAGGACTTTTTGGCTAAACCCCGGTAACCTAAAGACTTTGTTTTATGGACTATTTGGGCTAGGAAAGGTTAGTTTTTTTAGCCCAGATCCCCCAGTAAGTGTGTTTTCATTGTATATTGTAATCCATTGTGTGTGTGTGTCTGTTTCCATGGAATAAATCACAATTTATTTTACCTCCTTGTTTTGCTCAATGTTATGATCCCAGTTTAAAAGGTGTAAATACCTGGTCTCCCGTGACATAGATGATAAAAGAGCATAGAATATTTAACTCCAAATGGCTAAGTGGAAATGTTCATTGCATGAGGATAAATGGCACAATCTGAAAAAGTAGATAGATATCACATGGTACCATAACATCTAAACATTTTAATAAAACAATAAAAAAATAGACTTGTGGAATCTCACTCACGGATTAGACCATTAAAATGCATGTTGTATGTATCACTGCTGATAAGTGATGCCTTTAACGTCTGGGCAGGGAGTACTTGTTGTCATCCGTGTGTACCACTGAGTCAGTGCCGAGAATGTCAAAGTGCCAGCCACTTCCGGGTTCGCGTCTAGGCTCGACCCCGCGTTCCGCCGTGATGATATATTGCGGTGCCATGCTGACGCTGTCCTATCCCTCTCCGCAGCAGTCTCTGCTCTACTCCTTTCCCTCAGACTCAAGCCCGATCACCTCTGATACTAGCGCGTCTTGTGCAAATCACCCTTCACGTTTCACGAATGGCTATTCACTTCCTCAGGGGTATTATGTCATAATGGGGCATGGTGTGCCCAGTTAAGTATTGCTTGACCTGTGGAAGAGAGGAAAACTCTCGAAAGCTTGTCTTATTACATCAATTGTTAGTCCAAATAAAAAATATATCACTTAATACTGTAGTACTCATCTATTCTGCACTAACTCAACTAGACTAACACGCTCTTTCCGTTTAATTCATATACATATACATGTACATACTGTATACAGTACATATATACAGTGCTCGACAAACCCGGTCGCCAACTCGCCAGCTGCGATCGGATATTGGCTCGTGGCCAGTAGCTTTTCTCCTGCTCTGCAAAAACAAACTCCCCTGCTCGAAAAAAAAAAAAATCCCTCTGGCTGTGACGTGGCTTGGAGTTGCCAGGACTTGAAACCGCCCTTCCTTCTCTGCACGAGTAAGTAATGGGGGGGGGGAGGGGGGGTTGGGGGTGCGCACGCGCGTGCGTCTGCTGCTCCTCCACCTATATATCCTCCTGTATAATTGTGTCACCTCTGCTTACAAGACCTGCACTGATCCGGTCATGGAGAGGATTGTGGACGGATCCTTGAGGTGGGGGGGAATTTAATGCACTGTAATAAATATTTATATATACTGTACTGGTGTTTCTCCCCCCTTCCTCCGGCGCTCCCGCTGCCCGCGTGGCTCGGGTGTCTCTCCCTCCGGTGCTCCCGCTGCCCGCGTGGCTCGGGTGTCTCCCCCTCCCTCCGGTGCTCCCGCTGCCCGAGTGGGTCGGGTGCTTCACCCCCCTCCCTCCGGTGCTCCTGCTGTCCACGCGGCTCGGGTGTCATTCCCCCCTCCCTCCAGTGCTCCCGTGGCTCGTGTGTCTCTCCCCCCTCCCTCCGGTGCCCGCGCGGGTCGTGTGTCTCTCCCCCCTCCCTCCGGTGCCCGCGCGGCTCGTGTGTCTCTCCCCCCTCCCTCCAGTGCCCGCGCGGATCGTGTGTCTCTCCCCCCTTCCCTCCGGTGCCCGCGTGGCTCGTGTGGCTCTCCCCCCTCCCTCCGGTGCCCGCGCGGCTCGTGTGTCTCTCCCCCCTCCCTCCGCTGCCCGGCGCGCCTTGGGTGTCACTCCCCCCTCCCTCCGGTGCTCCCGCTGCCCACGCGGCTCGGGTGTCTCTCCCCCCTCCCTCCGCTGCCCGCACGGCTCGGGTGTCTCTCCCCTCCCTCCGGTGCTCCCGCTGCCCACGCGGGGCGAGAGGTAGTAGCGAGGTGTTTCTCTGTCCCAGTCAGTGTGTGTGTGTATGTGTGTGTGTGTGTGTGTGTGTGTGTGTGTGTTTTATGGGAGAGAGAGAGAGGGGTATGGGAGAGAGAGAGAGAGAGAGGTATGGGAGAAAGAGAGAGGGGTATGGGAGAGAGAGAGGTATGGGAGAGAGAGAGAGGTATGGGAGAGAGAGAGAGGGGTATGAGAGAGAGGTGTATGGGAGAGAGAGAGGGGTATGAGAGAGAGAGAGGGGTATGGTAGAGAGAGAGAGAGGGGGGGTATGGGAGAGAGAGAGAGCGAGGTATGAGAGAGAGAGGGGTATGAGAGAGAGAGAGGGGGGTATGGGAGCGAGAGAGAGGTGTATGAGAGAGAGAGAGGGGTATGAGAGAGAGGGGTATGGGAGAGAGAGAGAGAGAGGGGTATGAGAGAGACAGAGGGGTATGGGAGAGAGAGAGGGGTATGGGAGAGAGAGAGGGGTATGAGAGAGAGAGAGAGAGAGAGAGAGAGGTATGGGAGAGAGAGAGAGGGGTATGAGAGAGAGAGAGAGAGGGGTATGGAAGAGAGAGAGAGAGGGGTATGGGAGAGAGAGAGAGAGGGGGGGTGTGTGGGGGAGAGAGGGGTATGGGAGAGAGAGAGAGAGGGGTATGAGAGAGAGAGAGAGAGTGTGTGTATGGGTATGAGAGAGTGTGTGTATGGGTATGAGAGATTGTGTATGTGTGTGTATGAGAGCAAGAGAACGTGTAGGACACCAGAGGTACCCCCCCACCCAGTCAGTCAGTCACCCCCCCCCACCCAGTCAGTCAGTCATCCCCCCCCACCCAGTCAGTCAAAAGTCAGTCATAGTCAGTCATCCCACCCCCTGCCCAGTCACCCCACACTGTCAGACACCCCATCACCCCACACCCTTAATCACCCCACCCAGTCACCCCACACACTCAATCACCCCACCCAGTCACCCCACACCCTCAATCACCCCACCCAGTCACCCCACACCCTCAATCACCCCACCCAGTCACCCCACACCCTCAATCACCCCACCCAGTCACACCACACCCCCAATCACCCCACCCAGTCACCCCACATCCCCAATCACCCCACCCAGTCACCCCACACCCCCAATCACCCCACCCTGTCACCCCACACCCCAATCACCCCACACCCTCAATCACCCCACCCAATCACCCCATATCCCAATCACCCCACCCAGTCACCCCACACCCCCAATCACCCTACCCAGTCACCCCACACCCCCAATCATCCCACCCAGTCACCCCACACCCCCAATCACCCCACCCAGTCACCCCACACCCCCAATCACCCCACCCCCCCCACCCCATCCCCCCATAGTTACCCTCTCTCCGTCTCTCACCCTCTCTCCGTCTCTCACCCTCTCTCCATCTCTCACCCTCTCTCCGTCTCTCACCCTCACTCCGTCTCTCACCCTCTCTCCGTCTCTCACCCTCTCTCCGTCTCTCTCTCCGTCTCTCTCTCCGTCTCTCTCCGTCTCTCTCTCCGTCTCTCTCTCTCCGTCTCTCTCTCCGTCTCTCTCTCCGTCTCTCTCTCTCTCTGTCTCTCTCACTGTCTCTCTCTCACCCTCTCTCTCACCCTCTCTCTCACCCCCTCTCTCTCTGTCTCACAATCTGGAACTGGATATCTTATTTACCCTGTATATCTTAACTGCCCTATACTACACCGAAATAACCTATACTGCTTTCTTCCAGATCTGACTCAAGCTTCACACGGAAGACATCGGAACCCCCCCTAACCCAGAAGACAGGTAAGGAACACCTTCCATCCAATGTATAACATTGCGGGAATGAGGGTACCTGGACATTGAGGGTCTGCGGATCAGGTAAGATCCCAGGCGGGATTGCTGCTTTAAATATTGTGAAGCGGGGGCATCCAGGCACTAGTTAAGGGGTGCAGGAAACTAGTCATTCACATCTGGCTTTTTTTCTCTCCCATACCTCTCTCTCCCATACCTCTCTCTCCCATACCACACACACACACACCAAGGACTAATTGTAGTATAATGTAATACAATAAATAAACTTATGTCAAAAACGAATGTTCTTACTAGGAATTTATTCAATTTATTTCATTTATGTTTTTTTTTAAATGCGGGGCTGGGGCGGGATTAGAGGCGGGGTTGGGGGCGGGACTAGAGGCGGGACTAGGTGGCGAGTAGATTTTTTGGTTCGGCGAGTAGATTTGTGGGTGATTTGTCAAGCACCGCATATATACATACATATACACACACACACATAAAATGTCCAGTATAACTAGGTCTCTTATAAATGTTATTAGAGGGGATTGGGGTTCCCTAGAATTTCACAATTATAGTGTTCCATAAATAAAAATTTTTATAGCAAACAACTGAACTAGAGGAAGGAATCAGGCTCTCTACTGCTGCGGCACAGTTTATTCGAGCATTTGCCCGTTCTGTGCCGCAGCAGTAGCCTGGCGCGCGCCCGAGTGTGACGGGCGCACGCCGAAGCAGCGGAAGAGCGCCCTCCGATCGGGGCGCTCTCCCTACCGCTGCCGGGTCCGCCGGGTCCCCCGGAACCCCCTGCCGCTGTCCCGCGATCGCGGGACACCAGGGCTCCCTCGGGGAGCCCCTGGACACGCGTGCAGGGGGCGCACGCTCCCGATGACGCGTGACCGCGCGTCTATGACGCGCGGCACGCCGAGGGGCGGCCACTAGCAAGCCGGGAGATTTCCCGGCTTGCGGTACCGACCACACTTCAATAAAGTGTGTCGGTAGTGTATATACAGTGTGTGTGTGTGTGTGTGTGTGTGTGTTTCCGCCTCTTTAGTTAGTCTCTTCCAGTTATCATTATGTTGACCCAACTTGTGGCACAGGTGTTCAATGTTGATCCCCTTGTTGTTGAACTCCTGTCCAGTAGTTTTAGAGTTCCTGCAGGTGGTCTGCACTTACTGCATGAGGCCTGGAGGTGAATCAATCAGATACACACAGTGCAGGTATTGTGACACACTTTTTCTAATTAAAAGAGACCAGGGCAGAGTGAGGCCAACGGTCCCTGGAGGTGTCTTCCTTGATGTTGTTAGTAATTGGAGGAGTATGGTGGATGGAACCCACCGTCGGAGAGCAAGTGTGAGCAGAGTACTGTATGTAGCACCATTGTAGGTGGCTATTATTATATTACCTGGATATTAAGTAATGTAGGGGTTAAATTATTTGGGTGGAATTATCCTTCATCCCCATGGTACTAGAAGGTGGAGTCAGGTGGCTCTGTACCTTTAGTCAGTTCTCAGTATGTTTAATTATATTTATTTAAAGTCCCAAGTAATGCTGCAGAATAGTTCACTCAAGTAGAGTAGAAGAGGCCTAGACCTTATCCAGCCAATCTATGCTATAGGATCACGAGCTAAGAGGACCCGAATGGAAGGGATTCAACAGAGGTATGCCCCAAGTGCCTATGATTAGGTTAAAGAGACCCCTATCCTTTTCAAATTCTGATAAGAATATTACCCCGTGGGTGAGGTCCAGGACCAACCAGGGTATGAAATTATTTGACATGCCTTTAATTTTATGTTGATGGAACAAACTCAGTTGTGGCTGTTGAATACATATTTAGTTAGTTTTTTTTTTTTTTTACAAAAGTCTCTTCATTCCCTATCTTTTCCCCCTTCTCTCTCTACCCCCCTTTGTTTATTTTTTCATGTAAAGTCAGTTTTTCAGTTTTATTTTAGTTAGTTTTATAGTTCATGTGTTGGATATTACATCACTTGTGAGCACATTCACATCTCTCAGACAGGACTGCAACCCGGATTTTCACCATTATCTCTTAGCATACAGTGCTTCCACTGCAGCCAGGGATTCTGGGAAATGACATGCGAATGAGCTGAGAATTGGGATTTTGGGATGGACTGCCACTGAAACCACCGAAAAAATGAAATGACGGTCAGGCTATCCGCTTTAGATATTGTTGAAACAGAAAGGAGTTATTCTTCAACTGCAAGACTGCATTATAATAATTATGCTCTAAATGCTTGTTATATGGGAGAGTTATGAATATAGTACATGAAAGATGAGACAATAAAAAGTCGAATCTGGTGAGCCCTAAAAAGTCCAATATGAACACAACCACAAAATAGTAATTATTGCCTTCTTCTCCGTCCTCTTCTCTAGCATGCTGTACCTTTGGAAAGGCTCGTATACATCACATATATCGTGTTTAATGTTATCAATCAATCGTTGCCAGTTCCATGATGTACAGATGTAGCCAGACTTATTTTTGTTTCTGCCTGGGAATCCACTCGTCAAGTGGTCCCATGTGAAAGTAATGGACCACGTGCAGCAATGTCGGGGCTGTCACTTTCACAAAAGGTTTTTGTTTGTTAAGTTGCGGCTTCAGCTTCTGTAGCTACATCTGTAGGCACAGGTCAGAGTAATGATACCAGAGTTTTGTACATGGCTTGAAAGTGGCAGAAGGGGGCAGGGGGGGAATCCAAGCGCTAAAACCACTACTCCAGTCCAACAGCTACACTAAGTTTTAGGAATAACCAATTCTAGAACACAGACGAATGCGCCTACCTTGCGTAAGAATAGAATATTAGGTGACTTACTCATTAATGATGTCCAAGGCTTTAGAACCATTGCACTTATATATGCTCTCACAGTGTTATTGTATTTATTAAATGTACAAACAATTCTGGTACTACTGCTACTAGGTTTTCTTAATGACACTGCAAAATGATGAATGGAAACTTTTTTCTTGTTAGTTTGTATGCCCAAGTTCAATGAGCTTTATTGTTTGTTTTAAATGTCACAATACACACAGTATAAAGAAAAGAAAAAACTCTTCATCCAAAAAGCAGAGCCAGGAGGCAAAGTAGCTGCTGAAGTCTGTAAGAGAACTCAGTTTTTCTTGTTAATACAACAGCTCCCAAAACATTTTCACGTAACAATGGGGTTTGGGTTTATTGTGTTACTTATTTTCTCCTGCATGATTCGATTGCCTTTAGCATTCAATTGCACTGCGTGTGAAGAAAGAAAATGTCCCCCATCTCCAATTGGTTGCCTTGGCCAACACGCTATAGATCCATGTGGATGCTGCAAACATTGTGCCAAGCAAGAATGGGAACCCTGTGGTGGTGAGAACTGGGAACATGGCTATTGTGATCGCAGCCTAAAATGTGCACCTATAAATGGGACAGGACTTGTCGAAATCCCAATGATGGGGATTTGCAAATGTAAGTACACGTTAATACAAAAAGGCAAATTACAAAACACCTTTTTTTAAAAAAAAAAAATGTTTCTTCTTTCTGGGCTCTAGACATTACCACACAAGATATTAAACATGACAGGGTCCATTTATCAAGCCCTGATTTCTATTCTTTGGAACTTTCCATGTATTAATGAAACTACTTTTGTGTTTAGTCTTATAGAATACACCAGGGGTGTGCAATGTTTTGGAGCTGCAGCCCCCCTGTGCGACAGCCCCGACAGCCCCAACACGTCGCGTGATGCCGTGGCGTTGCCATGGCGACACGTCCATAAGACTACAGAACCCAGGTAAATTGAGGTTGCAGAGACCTCGCGCGGACCCCTGGCATTTAACTTAAATACCGGGCCGCAGCAACCGCCGTGCCCCCCCAACAAAATCCTACGCACCCCAGTTTGCGCACTCCTGGAATAGACAAAGAGATATAATCTGGAATAGACAAAGAGATATAACCCTTTATTTCCAATACCTCACCATGAAACTAATGGGAATATTTTATGATAGTAAATAACACCCCTCCAAGAAGGTTTTAAGAAACATCTTCAGTAGGACATTTTGCATTTTTTTTCTTTCAATTATTTCACCATCGAGCCTCAGATGTTACATGTTGAAATTAAAATATGACAAAATCAAAGAAAAATGTATTTCTCAATAGCTAGGTAAAAAACTGTTTGCAGCATTTTGTTGTAGAATTGTAACACATGACTACAGGCCATGTTACATGTATGTATGTATATCTTTATTTATATAGCACCATTTATGTACATAGCGCTTCACAGCAGTAATACACGTGACATAATAATATAACACATAATGGGAAAAAGTGCTTCCGACATGACAGTAACATTAGGAAAGGGTGTCCCTGCCCCGAAGAGCTTACAATCTTCAATGTTATTTAATAAGGACTTTAGAGGTATCAAACTTGTAATCCAATTACAGATGAATCTCGGATTTGTACCAGTGAAATGCTTATGAAGCCTATTATATACTTAAGTGGCAAATCCTGACTTTAGCAGAACTTGTATTGAATTCTAAATAAGCAATTGATGTGTACAAGTTGTTTTCTTATAACATGATTATACAGTACTGAAGGTGATATCTTCAAAAGCTTTAAGATGCTGTAAGTAATCTTCATAGAATCCCCATATCCTCACGTTGGTTCATATTGTTAAGATAATAGAAGACAAACATTCCAGCATAGCAAAAGAATCGCATTTATTTGGCATAAGATGTAGAAAACATTACAGGGAAAATCAGGTGCACATTCAAAATGATGGGCCATTTTAAAAATACCACTCAATAAGATACATTTTTATATCTTGCTTGTATTTAATGAAAACGACAATGCATAATGACCCATAGTTACTCATTTCATATGATACCTTTGGAACAGTCAAGTGAATGGGTCATAGGATGTCATCGTTCTCTCTCTCTTTCTCTCGATTTCTTTCTCGTTCTCTCTTTCTCTTTCACCTTTTCTCCTCTGACTCCTCTCCCTCCATCTCGCTTTCTCCTATTGTTCATCTCTCTTCTCTTTCTCTCAAATCAAATAAACTTTATTGGCATGATGAAAGAACATTTCAGTATTGTCAAAGCATGAATAACCTTGAGTAGGGTATAATGATTACACAGTACATCAATAACAGGGGGTAGGGTATAATGATTACACTGTAAATCAATAACAGGGGGTCAGGTTTAATGATTACACAGTACATCAATAACAGGGGGTAGGATATAATGATTACACTGTAAATCAATAACAGGGGGTCGGGTTTAATGATTACACAGTACATCCATAACAGGGGGTAGGGTATAATGATTACACTGTAAATCAATAACAGGGGGTCGGGTTTAATGATTACACAGTACATGAATAATAGGGGGTAGGGTATAATAATTACACAGTACAGATGCAGCGGCCGTTATCTGAACATTTCACTGAGCCGTTTGTGAACTGCTGTATTCCATGCGGCATTCACTCGCTATTCTTCCGTGAACGCTGCCGTGAATGCCGCCAATCACACCAGTCACACCTATCCCAATCCAGCAATGTGCCAGCGCCGGCACTAGTAAAAACACTAGTAAACACGCATCTTAACGCGGGAAAGTTTGAAAAAATCATGCGGCACGACCTGGGTATGCCCAGGAATACAAATTGTGAAATGTTCAGATAACAGCCGCTGCATCTGTACATTAATAACAGGGGGTAGGGTATACTGATTACACAGTACACAGTTACAGATAGGGATGTGGGGTGTAATGGGCGTCTCTCAGCCTGTGACAGGTGCCGATATAGTGTGCAACCAGTTCTTTCTCTTCTCTCTCAAATCAAATCAGCTTTGTTGGCATGACGAAAAAACATTTCAGTATTGCCAAAGTATGAATAACATGGGGTAGGGTATAATGATTACACAGTACATGGGTAACAGTTACACACAAGGATGTGGGGTTCAGTGGGTGTCTCTCCGCCTGTGACAGGTGCTGATATAGTATGCAGCCAACTCTGCTGTGGTCGTGTCTCTCTCCCACACACAGAATTATTGATGTCATAGAAAACCTGGAACCAGGGTCACGTGTGATGTGCGAATAGCTCCAGTTAGCTTTAACTCAGCCTCTTTTCCAAAGCACACTAAGTCCTGCTATATTTTCTTACTTTATTGGAAAAGCATAAATCATATACAGGCACGTGTGGATGGTACGGTGTGATGAGAGATTGCTTCTCTGTGGGTGCTTTATAATCAGAGGCAGGTAAAAAGGAAATGGCTTTGCCAAGGGGGGGGGGGGTATAGCAGGAGTACTCACTCTGCCAGTGTCAGGAAGAAAAAGGAAGCGAGAACTGCTTGTAACACAGGAATAGGGTCAGGGCTAAACTACCTGTAAAAACAGACAGGGTAGAATGGAATAGTCCATTAACTTGGAGGACTGGAGATGTTGCCGGGGCTACCAGGGTGTGACAGACTGGAGGGAGAAAAGCAACATAATGTATCCATTCCATCTGCACTAGAAGTGAAGGTGCAGGGAAAGCTGACATCCAAATACAGCTAGCAGGCAGAGCTGCAAATGATAGGGGGCTGGAAACAGAGGGAGCAGAAATGGATATTCCTGTTCCAGGACAATAGGGGTAATGTATTTCCTGGGTGTAAAGTTGGAGCAGGAGTTAAAGCATTGCAGGTGTAGCTCACCTGCGGTCTTCCAGGAGGCCTGAGTCTCCTCAGATGGAAGAGGGAGCAGCAACAGGACAGGCTTTTGGGTTCATTGGTACAGCACCTCCATCCTGCAGGGCTCTGCCAGAGGCAGGGAGTATTCCCTACAGGAACCCCTTCAAGTAATTCACACTCAGGCAAGGGAACAGTTCACCATTTATTGGCAGGCCAGTCCTGATCCTTTCTTCTCATGCAAGAGAGGTACTTCTCACATAGCATAGAACCTGGAACACTTCCCTCGCAGCTTGCATGCTGATCACTCCCTGACTAGGCCCCCCTGGAGCGTGAGGCCCCTGAGGCTAGTCTCAACCCCCTCACCCGTTGATGGGGCAAGGTAGAAATATTGTCCAACTCCCCAAGGAGCAGGCTACACTGGAACACATTCAATTTGGTTTGGAGCCATCTTTTATACCAGGGGAGGGTCCCACTACTAAGCCCCGGTAAAATGGGCAGCACTCCTCCAGTGAGCCCACCTCCCCCCCCTGGCACCTGCTCCAACGGCTTCCGACTGCACCTGGAAACTGATACAAATGAACTCCTGACTTAAGGAACTAACATGCTGGCCCATGTGACAGGGATTTAACCCTAACACTGCCTGCGCCTTACCAGGACTTACAATGCTAGGGCCAGGAAACACATAGCCAGGGGCATTGGGCTACACAGGTATAAAAGCAATTAATTATACATGACCTGAAAATTCTGATTTTCTACTATTTCAAATGTAATACAGTCATTTTAACCTGCGATAAATCCCCTTATTGCCATTTGGGCAGGAAAACATTATATCATTCAGGCGGATACAATAAAATAACAGGGGACCCTTAAGCTTAGTCTGAGGCACCGCTAGCTGACGTTATCCTGGTTGAGAAACACTATCAGACTAAAATTGAATGTTTACCTTCTCTTTTCAAAACAGATTTGAGGGGTTACCCCTATAAGGATCTTTGGGAGGATGATGATGAAATCTGCCCAGTGCAATCGGGATGTTATGTCACGACCGGTGTTTGTGAATGCGTTACCAAGCGTACCTGTATCGACAATTTCCGTTTCTCTTCTGCTAAACTATGTAACAATCGTGATGATGAAGGTATGATACAGAACACATATTACATGTGTAATAATGTCTTACATTTACTTAGCAACATGATTGCATAGATTTTAAGTGACTTAGGGCCCTGTTCGATAAATTCAGAAAAAGCATCTTTGACATCGCAAATTCTTTTACTAAATCTTCCCCCTACAAAATGTAAACGCATATTGCCGTATTTAATAAAAAATTAGGTTATGCACAATTTTAACAAAAAGCTAATTTGCTTAAAAAAAATTGATCAAAAGAGGGGGAAATGGTGTTAAGTGCTGAATGTCTACCATCACTATCAAAGATACAGGTGTATATTGATTTGAAATATGCACCTGGCATAATAGAAAATAAATGGCTAGAATTATAAACCCCTCTGGGTTTATGACCGCTATGGTTATCAAAGGCTTAACAGTCATGACACCTCATTCAAGGTATTACCCAGTGCATGCCAAAGGGTTAATAAGACATTGCTCAGGGACATTGCTTGTTGAAATTTGAAGCTGGAGGTATATATCTGTTGAACCGGTAGGCTTCCTTCCTGTAGTAAAACTGGAGTACACTTGCTCTTGATACCCCTACTGTAAATCTGGTTTAGTAAAAAAAAAAAAAATTGAGAGTTATCAGTATCTGCATTAACAATCTTTACAGTGTGGCCCTTTCAGCTATTTAATTATTTTGCCTGCAGTATTCAAGTGCATGGAATATAAAAATGACATACCGCTTATTCTCTAGTTGAAGGAATCACCTAAGAGTTTTCCTTTAGCAAGATTGCATCCACAAACAATCACAGGAGAAGCCAAACCATCTCTGGTGGGCAAACCCACGTTACTTGTTTATGCATATGGTCCCAAACCTAACAATAAGGCTAAGGCCCCGCTGCACGCGCCCGCACGGCCGCCTTGCTTGCCGGCGGCGCGTGCAATTCACCGCACCGCCATCTGCGGTCTGCAGTGAATTTTTTTCCGGCGTGGGGGGCGTGGCCAAAACGGGTGGGGGGTACGGCCATGACGTGAGGGGGTGTGGCCATGACGTGAGGGGGCGGGACCATCCTTCAGCCCTTCGCACACACAGGCACGCAGGCACTCGCACGCACACACAGGCACGCAGGCACTCGCACACACACACACAGGGAGGGTGAATCGGAGCACAGGGGAATCGGAAGGGGGATCGGAGCAGGGGGCGAAATCTGAGCAGATGGGGGAATTGGAGCACGGGGGAATCGGAAGGGGGATCAGAGCAGGGGGGGGAATCTGAGCAGAGGGGGGAATTGGAGCACGGGGGAATCGGAAGGGGGATCAGAGCAAGGGGGGGAATCTGAGCAGAGGGGGGAATTGGAGCACGGGGGAATCGGAAGGGGGATCGGAGCAGAAGGGGGAAATCTGAGCAGGGGGGTTGATCGGAGCAGGGGGGGAATCGGAGAAGAGAGGGGAATCGGATTGGCTGCCTTGCGTGTCACGTGACGCGGCACTCGCCGAAACCACAAGCTCTTTGTAGCTCCGGCGTGGCTGACGCGTCACAGCACGCAGTCAGCCACGCCGGAAGGAGCCAGCGGGGACCTCCAGACCAGAGGCAGGCAATTGGTGGACCGCGGCCACGCGCGCCGCCGGCCGCAGCGGGACCAAAGCCTAAACTTGTTATCTACAGAATTAAGGAATGTTCTGCATGCAGCACATTGCTATGGTCTTTAACTATGAAACATTGCATTCATTTCTGGAATGTTAGTGTTTTTTGTAGAAGAACCTTCTTTGCAAATCGTACCACTACATTGTAATATTTCTGTAATGTGTTTTACACTTGCATTATTCTACACTGTGGGCTACTGCATTTTTATGATTTTATAAATAAACGAGTAATAATAAAATAATACACTTTTTAAATGACCACCTATTGGACATACAGCATTAACTTACCATATGTAACATTTTACCCTAATATAAACTTTACCCCAACAGTAATGTTGGGGCGCTATGTGTGTAAAATACTCCTAAAACTTCACAAAACATTGAATAAATATTGGGTGGATATGGGGATCACCAGAGGACTTTGCTGTACTAAAAGCTAATACCCAATATTTTGATATTTTTCATAAACAAAAACCAGGGGGTCCTCCAGAAGTAAACTGTATTTTTCTCAGCTCTTAGGCAGGCTTCTGTTTACCAAGCATATGATGGTATGCTTAACCTTAGTATATGTGACGGTTCAGGGGATTCCTTCCCCTTCTGTCTCTCCCTCTGTCCCATCTCCTTCCAATCCCTCTACCCTTTCCCACTCCTGTCCCATTCCGTCTACCTCTCTCTCTACCCCACTGCTTCAGCGCATGCCCCGCAGGTCCCACACGCCCACACGGTCCCCGAGCTCCTGCACTGATGCTCCCTGCTCCCAGACACCCGCTTTGCCCGCGGCTAGTGCCTCACCTTCCCTGGCGGCTCCGTCTGCTCTTCTGCCTTCCTCCATCGGGGTGCTCCCTCAGTTTGTGGAGGGCGCGCGCACACGCTCCTCGTCTGGGTCCTGTCACCCTTCCGGTTCCTCCTCCCGGTCCCTCCGCGCCATCTCCCTGTATCAACCTGTGCATGCGCACCCTCAGCTTACAGAGGGTGCACGCACACGCTCCTCTTTTCGGGCCTGCCACGTTCCTGACTCCTCCTCCCAGTTCCTACAGGCCATTCCCCTGACTGCCCCTTCTGTCTCCTCCTCTTCTCTCCCTGACCTATCCCTGTTGTCTCCCACTTCTCTCTCTGCTCCTCCCCTCTCTCCTATTGGTGTGTCTCCCTTTATAATCCCTGTCTGTCCTCTCTATCGTCGCTCTGCATAGTTCCTGCTTCCCTGTGTGTGCTGACCTATGCTGTGCTCCCTCTGTGTCCCTGCTGTATCCTGCTCCTGTGTTTACTTTGGATTTCCCTGGCTTTGACCCCTGCTTGTCCTGGACTATCCTGCTCTCTGTACCCCTTGAACCTTGCTATGAACTTTACCTTGCTGATCTCTGGAATCCTCAGACCTGGCTTTGCACCCTGATGACTCTACTCTATGGACCCCTGGACATTGGCACACGGACACAACCATTCTTACGCGTACACCAACAGACGTTGCAAGTATCGTTAACCACTCTCTCTACAGGCCCAGCAACGCTATACCACACTCCGGGCTTGCTCCCACTGCTGTGGGTGTGTGGTGTAATACCGTTCCCACCTCAGTACTGGGGTCTAGCCAGGTCTGCGGGCATACAGGCGTAACAGTATACCATTGCTATCACATTTTCTGATAGTGTTTGCAAACATTGGATGTTTTTTTACACTTCTTTTTATTGAAACATCTTTTTGAGAATGTACAGAATTACAAACAAAAAAGTGGGACCGGGCACGTCTAACTCTAAAGTGATAACTCTATCAAATAACCTAATAGTGATTACACCCAAATGATAGTGAAATCCTACTAATAAATATTTTAAATATGATGAACGTGATAAATGTGAACATATAACCTTCACCCCCAAGTGAATAAACAGTGCAGTAGTATCAAATGAAATATAAAGAGATTAAAACAGCAGCTCTACACCCTTATGATGGACTGTTCAATGGCCCCAAAAGTAGTACGTTGTCTTCCCGGCAAGGGGAGCGCTGTTGACCTTGAGATGGTACATGTGAAAATGAAAAATACAAATATAGTGCAGATTGCAAAGAAAATATATATTCTAATCCAAAAAACTGTGTCAGTCTCACTCACAGATTCCTTCTGGTAAAAGTAGGCGTATCAGAGATCCATCTCTCTCTGATGGGAGCCCTTGTATGTACCCTCAAAAGTGGAAGTCTTTAAATGGTGGTGTATGGATGGTTGTCAGTAAGAAAAAACCTTATACTGTATATTCCTCCCAGGGAATACAAGAAAAGAGAGAGCGCACAATAGTGTGATAAAATTCGGGTATATTGCACACATACAAATATGAATCATTCACTCACATTTTAAAATCAAGGAAAATTTGTGGGAGAGAATCGCAGATCTCTGGAGGTAAACGCCGGTCAGCTTGCGGCCTCGTCTGCTTCCGCGTGCGTCACACCTACGTATCGCCCTGTGATGATTCTACTGAGGGCGGAAGCAGCTTCCCCGGTTGTTTGGCTTCAGCCGTCTGCCAGCACCTTCCCGTAACGACCCTCTGTGGTTCCCCAAACAGCTGATTAAACGCGTTTCACAATGGCTTCGTCAGGAGTCATTGTGCGCTCTCTCTTTTCTTCTCGCCTACTTTTACCAGAAGGAATCAGCGCTCCCCTTGCCGGGAAGACGACAATGTACAGATTTGGCTGATTTCTTGACCTTAGAAGCATTGTATTTTTCCTGCAAGTTTATTAGGGTAAACCACACGGACAAAGAAATGCAATTGAGCAATTTTGTATCCAAATACATTTGAATACATAATAAATGCTATATTAAATATACCAGTTTATGCAATATTGTATAAATCAGAGTACTGTACTCATATCTGATATTCTGGCTTATAACTCAGTACCCAAACATGATCACCGCTAATTACCCTTTTCTTGTGTCTTTCAATAAAGAATTTTATGAAAAGTATTACAAGACAAAATGCTTTAATAGCGGCTGCAACATAATTGATGGAGCATGTGTATGTGAATTAGGAAAATGTGGACGTACGTATAAGTTCTGGGACCAAATTCAATGCAACAAAGCTCTGGGTATGTTTTTTTTATTTATTTATTAATGTGATATACACTGTGAATAATGTGGATTAAATCAACTAAACATTTACAATGTTTTCTTAAGGTGTTTCTGTATTTATGAATTTTATATATTATATATATATATATATATATATATATATATATATATATATATATATATATATATATATATATATAATATGCATTTATGAAACTGCTGCACACTCTGTGTTAAGTAACCTACAGAGGGTGTCTGCCAGATAAAAAAAATTAAATCAAATTAAAGAAAAGACCAGAATGGTCAAATTTTCTGCACCAGACAAAATAAATGCAAAAATACAGGGTGTTTATTGACCTATAAGACACACACAGGAGCCCAACGTTTTGGTTCCCAAAAAGGACCTTCTTCAGCTGGGCTCTTGTGTGTTATGGATCAATAAACACCCTGTACTTTTGCATTTATTTTGTCTGGTGCAGATAATTAGACCATTCTGGTTATATATATATATATATATATATATATATATATATATATATATATATATATATATATATATATATATATCTATATATATATATTCACAGCGCTTCTTTCTGTTTTTCATATATATACAGTATATATATATATATATATATATGTATATATATATATATATATATATATATATATATATATATACAGTGGTTGACAAATCACCAAAAAATCTACTCGCCACAAAAAAAAAATCTACTCGCCAACTAGTACCAAACGTGTGCTGCTTGGGCCAATATTTACTCGCCAATGGGGTTAAATCCACTCGCCCGGGGCGAGCAAATGTATAGGTTTGTCGAACACTGTATATATATATATATATATATATATATATATATATATATATATATATATATAGATATCTTGCTATATTAAGTGCGCAGGAACATAAAGTCAACTATTTGCGATCTATGCAGCCACAATGCTGGTTTTACACGGAAACCACGATATAGAAACAAATAATAGCATTCGGCGCAACAGAACAAATGGGGAGATGAGGTAAGTATGAATAGTGTAGATATCTACACTATTCATACATACCTCATCTCCCCATTTGTTCTGTTGTGCCGAATGCTATTATTTGTGTGTATATAGTAAATACTAACATGGGCTGTATTGTTTTATATGTATCTCCTCAGTTTCTTAGAAACATTTATCAATCTTCTTGATATGTGAAACAAACAGACAGCATAACGAGGGTAAGTATCAATAAGTATATTGTTAAAATAACACAGAGCAGAGGTTCCCAAACTGTGGCCGTGAGCTCAATCCAGGTGATCCGCGCAGAGCAACAGAGAACTCATAAAGAAATATGTTTTCTATGTAATTTACTTCAGTATTTAATCATAATTGTTATATATTTATTTAATCACCACCAATATTTAAAAAAATCATGTATAAAAGCATTGTATGCTGTGTGCAAATAGTCATGTCGTGTTCAGTCATTTCATGTGCAGTTATGCACAGTTACGAAACCATACTGTGCCTTGTTCAATCTGGACTGCTCTGTGTGTGCTTTGTATGGGATGCCGATGGTATCCGATTTTTTTTTTTTTTTTATAACTTTCATTTTTATTTGGTATTACAATGCATACATAATATCACCACCTATTGGCATACATTACGTAATAAGTAACTTTGTCATCAGAACCGTACATTTAGACGAGACAACAGACAAACTTAACAAGCCACGGGTTGAACACACCACAAGGACATACATGACTAACTGGACTGGGATGGGTCACAAATGGGTGTTGGGATAGGTCCAGGGTAGGGGAGGGGGGGGGGCACTTGACACTGCTTCTTCAGAAAGGAGGAACTGCACCTCAATGTATGGATCCATCAGGCTTTTTGCGGCCGCCCAAGGCGTTCTACGCTCTGTCTCTATGTCATCGTCAAGTCTGCTCCGTCTGCTCCGTCAAAGGAGAACGCACCTACTCTTATCAGTGCAAAATAGTGGCGGCGTCCACCCCCGGGATGTCTGTTTGGGCTAACCATGGGGCCCATATTTTTAGAAATTTGGAGCCAGAGTCGTTGACCCAACTCGTCAACTGTTCCATCTGGCAAACATGCCAAATTCTGTTCCTGATTTTGGGTATGGTTGGTAATTCCTGTTGTTTCCACATTGCTGCGATCTCGCACCTTGTGGCGGTTGCAAAATGCATAACCAATTTGTGTGTCGCATTGGACACTCCCTGAGGCCGTCTGTCCACTAGGAACAGCCACGGGTCCAGGGAGACCTCCAAATTGAGGATCCTTTGTAGCCAGTCTCTAATAGATTCCCAAATCGGGACCACTTTCGGGAAGGACCACAGCATATGTTTTAAGTCAGTCACTTCCCGCACTGTTTTGGGCAGAGCGAGGAGTAGCCTCTCACAAATTTAGATAATTTCAATGGGGTATGGTACCACTGCATGAGAACTTTATATGCGTTCTCCCTTAACGTGGCACATATTGAGCATTTGGCTGCCGCTTGCAATATTTGGTCCCATTCCTCGTCCTCTAATGTCTCCCCTAAATCTGTCTCCCACTGTCGCATATATTTCAGTTGAAGGGCCTCCGAAGTCTCCGGACAGATCACCTCCCTATACATCCTAGAGGTTAGTCCCCTTGTGTCCATTGCTCTGGAGCACAGCTGTTCAAAATTGGTTCGTGCGGGACGAACCGGGAATTTATTATAGAATGCCCTGACCTGGAGGAATCTAAATAGTTCGGTGTTGGGTAGCTTTTTCTCATCCTTAATCATATCGAACGTCTTGATAAATTTACTTCCTTCCAGGTCTTTCAATCTTAGATACCCCGCCTGTGTCCACTTTACAAATTTGTCACCTAACAGCCCTGGAGCAAAATCCGGATTCCCCACTAGGGGTGTCATCAATGACTGCTGTGTGGTTAATTTAGCTTTAAATTTAGAAGACTCCCAGACCGCCAGCGAGTTCGCAACTGCGCAGAGTGGCGACCCTAATAATTTCTTACACTGTTTTGGAAGCCAGATCAGATCATGAAGTTTTACCGGTGCGCAACATTCTGTTTCTAGGGCCACCCATCTTCTCTTTGTTGGGTTCGAGTGCCATTGGACAATTTGGCATAATTGTGCCGCCTTATAATATGCCAACAAGCAAGGTACCGATAACCCTCCTCTCGTCACTGGTTTTGTCAGTATGGTTTTCGCAATTCGTGGGCTTTTTTTGTTCCAAATAAATTGAATAATGTGAGCCTGGAGTGCTAGGACCTCAGCTCGTATAAGCGGTATTGGAAGAGCTTGAAACAGATATAATAGTTTGGGTAACAGGTTCATTTTAACACTGTTAATCCTCCCAAACCAAGATATACCATAGCCCGCCCAAATCCTGAGATCCTCCTTCAGTTTCTTCATTATTCTGGGGTAGTTAGCTTTGTATAAAGTGTTGTACTCCCTTGTGATATATACCCCTAAATATTTAATGGTGGAGGGTTGCCATTTGAAATTGAAATTGAGTTCTATCAGTTTTTCGACCGGCTTGGGTAAGTTGATGTTAAGAGCTTCCGACTTGGTCTGATTAATCTTAAATCCAGATACCATGTGGAAAGTTCCCAAAATCGCAAAGACATTGGGCAGGGAGGTGAGGGGTTTTGATAACGTCAAAATTACGTCATCCGCATATAACGCCACCTTGTGCTCCTGTTCTCCTATTTCTATCCCTGTTATATCTGGACATAATCTGATATGGGCCGCTAATGGTTCTATACAGAGAGCAAATAACAACGGAGATAGTGGGCATCCTTGTCTTGTCCCGCTACAAATGTTGAATATCTCAGAGGGGAAACCCTGGTGTCGCACCCTTACCGTGGGACCTTTATAGAGGGCTAGTATTGCCTCTAGGAGGTGCCCTTTGAACCCAAATGCTCCCATCGTCTCTCTGAGGTAGGGCCAATCAACCCTATCAAAGGCTTTTTCGGCATCCAGATTCAACACCATAGACGGAATATTTTTCTTTTTTGCCAAATCGATCAGATCTACAATCCGTCTGGTATTGTCTGCTGCCTGTCTGCCCCCAATAAAGCCTACTTGATCCGAATGAATCAGCTCCGGAAGGACAATGCCCACCCTGTTAGCTATTAATTTAGAGAAGATTTTAGTATCCGAATTAATCAGGGATATTGGCCGGTAGCTCTTATAGTCTGCCGGGTCCTTACCGGGTTTGTGGATCAACGAGAATCACGCTTGGAGCAACCGTTGTCGGGAAGGGCGATCCTGCTAAAATACCATTAAATAATGTCAGCAAGTGGGGAGCCAGAATCTTAACAAATTTCTTATAATATAAATTTGAAAATCCGTCTGGGCCAGGGGCTTTGGCTGGTTTAAGGGTTGGGTAAAGTCGCTCTGCAGTGTCTCCCTATCCTCCCTGCTCAAGGTAGGCAAATTCGCCTCCTTTAAGACATTTTTTAGTGTTACCGCGGTCTTTTGGTTGTGGCTGACCTTATCCCCGTCATATAGTGATGCGTAGTAATTCTTAAACACTTCCACTATTTGTCTAGGATCGGAAGTAAGGTCCCCCCCTTGGGATTTAATGGACGCGATATGAAAAGTTGGAAGCTTGTTTCTGAGCTTATTGGCTAGTAGGGTATCTGGCTTGTTGGCTTTCTCATAGAATCTGCGCTTTGACCATGCTAACTCCTTTTCGGCCTGGGAGGACAGCACCAGATTAAGTTTAGTTTTAGTATCATTCAGTTCCTTCCATACGGACTGATTCTTGCTAATTTTGTGCTGAGCAGTGAGGTGTGCCAGTTTCATCTGCAGATCTTTTATTTTCGCCTCCTTCTCTCTTTTCCGTTTTGCCTGCTATGGCCATCAAAGTCCCCCTCATGGTAGCCTTATGGGCCTCCCAGAGTGTGGACTGTGATGTCACACTGCCTGTGTTTTCCCGGAAATATTCTTTAATCTGTTCGCCAATTTCCTTTTCGGTTGCTGGGCATTTTAGGAGGTGCTCGTTGAGCTTCCAATTTGCTCCAGGTCTGTCTAGCATATCTAACGTGCACCTCAGCTCTACTTGTGCGTGGTCGGACCAGGAGATTCCGTGTATCTCGGTGTGACCAACCACTGGGACCACTCTATTCGATACTAGGAGGTAATCTATCCGACTGTAACGGTTATGCGGGTGGGAAAAAAAGTATATTCCCGTGCATCTGGGTGCTGTTCCCGCCAGACGTCTATCAGCTGGCAGTCCTGCAGGCCCTTATGTATGGTTAGTACGTCCTGTTTGTGGGATGGGTTAAGTCCTGTACATCTGTCGAGGTCGGGGTCTAGTGTACGATTGAGATCGCCTGCCAGGAAGATATGTCCCTGCGCGACACTGTGTATTTTGTTGAAAAGCTGTGTAAAGAATGCTGAGCTCTTGTCACATGGGGCATATACTGATACCAAAGTCAGAGGTTGGCTCTGTATCATACCAATTAGGATGAGGAATCTACCCTCAGGATCTAGACAATGTTTGTTTATGGTTAACGCAAGATTATTGTGTATTAGAATAGCTACTCCTCTTTTTTTGGCGGTAGCCGAGGCTAGATAGAATGTTCTATAATGTCGATCCAGATATTTAGGGTGATTAGTGCGTGAAAAGTGGGTTTCCTGTAGGAAGATTATGTCAGCTTTTAGCCGATTATATTCCTTGAAAGCAATTCTACGTTTGACTGGACTGTTAAATCCTTTGACATTATGTGATATCATTGTTAGTTCTTTACACATCGTGAGTGTGTTGGGTGACTGCTTCGTGGTCTGGGTCTTGTGGGCTGGCTGACGATATGACTGCTCCCTCTTCTGCTGCTGATCTGCCGATCCTTCCTCTCCAGTAGTTGTGTGTGCTAAGGGAGGGTAGATACGAAAACGGGAGGGGGGGGAAACATCTAGACAAACATATATCAAACATCAAAACAAAGATCCCAGAACCCTGGTACCAGTACCCTGGCTGTGGGACCCACGCCCTTGGGTATCCAGTGTAGGCGGCTAGGCGTTCCCTCCCCATCCGCCTCCCCCCTTCCCTCACTGGTGTACCCCTCCAAGGGACTTCGCCGGCCACAGGGGTTGGAGTCTTTCCCCCTTCCGGCGGTCGGCCCATGCGGGATCTGGAGCAGGCGCAAACCCTGTCGCCCGGTCCCCCTCCTATATTAGCTATGAACGAAACGAATAACGTTTTCGTGTAACAAGTTCTGTGCCCCGTGTATTTCCCTGAACCTTGACTTTCCTCTTCCCCCATCTCTACGGTTATGTGTTGCCCCTCGTTTTGTATATAAATGGAGGATGGTGTTGCAGATCCCTGCGTGCTTTTTTTAGTTCTTTGATTATTTAATCCTACTTTCCTTTTTCCTAATCAACGCTTATCTTTTTGTCTAGCGCCTCCCCCTGCTATCTTGTTAACTTACGTTGCCTTCTTCTTCACTTTCCTCTACCTCTTCCTATTCTTGCTGAACTCTGTCCTTTATGGCTATCTCTGCTTTCCCAACTGCATCACCTTCTATTACTTTCTTCTCCTATCCTTTTCCCCTAATCTAGCACTTCCCCCTGCTTTCTTGTCCACTTACATTACTTTCTTCTTTATTTTCCTCTTCCTCTTCCTATTCATACTGATCTCTGTCCTCTATAGTTACCTCCTCTTTCCAACTTCTCCACCTTCTGTTACGTTCTTCAGAGAGCCACGTACCTTAACCTATCACTTCCCCCTGCTTTCTTATCAACTTACATTACTTTCTTGGAACAAGGCAACCTCTTCTGGCGCTGAGGCAAGGATGTAGAGGGATATGCTTGAAACTTCTTCTGTTGGACTAAGACCTCAAGAAAAAAAAGAGAAAAAAATTAGCAGTGCTGGCTAATGAAAGCTTGAAACCTGTAAATCTTAGGCGTCATTTACAGACAAATCATGCTGCTTTCAAAGACGAGGCTCCAGAATTGTTTAAGTGCAAACTGAATGAGCTAGAACAAGGGAAAGTAACCTTTGTTTGCTCATGCATCAGTAACTGAGAAAGTGCTGGAAGCTTTATACTATTGAAGTCTTTTTATTGCCAAAGCAGGGAAGGCTCAAAACTATTGGGGAAGAACTTATTCTGCCTGCAGCTAAAGAACTTGTGTTTATAATGTGTGAGAGAAGACAGCAAAACTATTTATATTGTGTACCTCTTTCTACCGTATCACACAGATTTCAAAATATGGCAGCTAATTTTAAAGGCATTCTTATAAAACGTGTGACAATAGCAGGAACTTTGTCTTGCATTTAGCCGAGATTACTGACATTGCTAATGTGGCAAATCTTGTTACATATGTAGCGTAGTGCCCCTGGCTATGTGTTTCCTGGCCCTAGCATTGTAAGTCCTGGTAAGGTGCAGGCAGTGTTAGGGTTAAATCCCTCTCACATGGGCCGGCATGGTAGTTCCTTATGTCAGGAGTTAATTTGTATCGGTTTCCAGGTGCAGTCAGAAGCTATTGGAGCATGTGCCTGGGGGTTGGGCTCACTGGAGGAGTGCTGCCCATTTTACCAGGGCTTAGGAGTGGGACCCTCCCCTGGTATAAAAGACAGCTGCAGACCAAATTTAGTGTGTTCCAGTGTAGCCTGCTCTTTGGGGAGTTGGACAATATTTCTACCTTGCCCCATCAGTGGGCAAGGGGGTAGAGACTAGCCGCAGGGGCCTCACGCAAGTATCTCTCTTGTATGAGAAGGAAGGATCAGGACTGGCCTGCCAATAAATGGTGAACTGTTCCCTTGCCTGAGTGTGAATTACTTGAAGGGGTTCCTGTAGGGAATACTCCCTGCCTCTGGCAGAACCCTGCAGGATGGAGGTGCTGTACCAACGAACACAAAAGCCTGTCCTGTTGCTGCTCCTTCTACCATCTGCAGAGACTCAGGCCTCCTGGAATACCACAGATGAGCTACCCAGCACCACAATCATACCATGTATCTACAGATCTCCCTTACTTATGGGGGACACACAGTATTAGGCCGTGTCGATGGTCAGCGAGACCACGGGGAGGAGTGCGCGTGCGACGCGATTAAAATGCCTTAAGGCATTGATGTTGGCCATAGACAGCAATGGGGCACGTGGTGCATGAAGAATCAGATCAATTTGATTCTGTGGCGTGATGGCCAGGTCACATGAGCGGTTCGCCCAATGGTTCGTAGCATCACCAGCATTTTAGCTGCAGTGATTTGTGGCCTGGGTAGATGTGATGGGAAGCGTGTCCGGGTGCGTGTCGGGGGCCGTGACGTCACAGAGCTGGTTAGGCCAACCAGCTCTGTGACGTCACGGCCACGGCCCCCGACACGCCCCCGGACACGCTTCCCCATCACTTCTACCCAGGCCACAAATCACTGCAGCTAAAATGCTGGTGATGTTACGCACATGGTCGCGAGTGTGCGCTCACCATGGATCCAGCCTTACCAAGCAGCGTTACATTGGAACATATAATGACAGTGCACGAGCAATGACAGGAAGACACAGTGGGCACCCATGAAGTGGCTCCTAATGCCAGGCGGCTGTACTGTAGCTGAAGAATGTTTTGGAGTCCGCTGTAAAAACTGTTCATTTCATGAAAACTAGACCTACGAATTAAATACATTTTTGTGTACTGTGTAATGAAATGGGTAGTGCGCATGTACAACTTCATACAGAAGTGCAGTGGTTGTCAACAAGTAAAATACTTACTCGTTTCTTTGAGCTATATTCAGAAGTACAGATGTTTCTATCAGACAATTCATTCCAATTTACAAGCTGTAATGAAAATGTATCCGGGCTCTTGCAATTGGACAACCTCGCAGATATATTCACACACCTAAATGTGTTGAATGCTGGTTGCAGGGAGTTTCAGTGACTATTCAATGTGTGAGACAAAATTAACGCAATGATAAAGAAATGTCACTTGTTTGCTAGTCTCGTAGAAAAGGATTGTCACTGCATTTCCGACAATGGGATTAGATTCCAGTCTTAAACTGAACCGAACAACTGATACGTAATCCATTCGAAATTATAATATGTGAGCCTCCCTCTGATTTTTCTAGTAAAGCACAAGAGTGTTTGTTGGAGCTTTCATGCGACGAATCATTACGGTCAGTATTTAAAAAACATTCTGTAATTGGGTTTTGGCTTCAAAGAACCGACGAGTACCCAGAACTTGCAGACAAAGCAGTATCTTTTCTGATGCCATTTGCTACTACCTACCTATGTGAGTCCGGATTTTCATTACTTATTGCCCAGAAGACCAAATACAAAAGCAGGATGAAAGTTAAATCTGATGTAAAAGTTAACAAATATAACACCCACCTCACTCAACTTTGCTCAAAACAACAAGCACACCCATCGCATTAAAAATCTGAAATGGCATTTTTAGCATTGCGCTTTACAATAGTTTAAACAAAATGCAGAAAGATCATTAAGTGGTCTGCCGAAATCCTCGAAGTTTTCAAGAAGCCCACGAGGAAAATGTTTGGGAACTTCTGACATAGAGCATCTATAACTTACAATTCATCAAATATCATTGTGCTCCAACCACCGACTCACTCGCTGCCATTGAGGGAAATGCCATGAGAACATTCTCCAGAACCAGAGGTAGAAGTGGAAATGAGGTCTTCCTTGTTTCTCGCTTCACATTCAGTCTCATAGATCGGGGTTAAACTGCATGAGTTTCAGGAGAGTTTGTACTTTGCCCTTCAAACTCACCTACAGTATACTAAGAAAATAGACCACTTAAGTCCCTTCTTCAGGTGGGTGTTTTTCTAAGGGGGGAGGCACAAAGGCTGACACTCAATGGGGGAGAAGTATCCATGTAAAGAAGTTTGTTTTGGCTCATTGCTCCATTTTCTGTTTGAATTTGTGTCTCTTACATTTGATGGATATTGTTAGCCAGGAAACTTTACTCCACTTCAGAACTGGTGAATATTTTTTTTAATCTAAATACAATATAAAAAAGGGAAGCACTGAGACACAGAGTTTGATCCGTCAAATTATAATTTGTGCGCCATATAATTCGTCCCTAACTCCTCCAATTGACACTCCCCAAATTGCAAAATGATGTACACATTACTCAAAACTTGGAGCAAGAGACCTTGAAACATTGACACAAAAAGACGCATAGGATAAAAATGAGGCAGTTTGCATCAATTTTGCTCCAGATTTGCTTTGCAGCATAATCCTCATTATCTTCCATGTAGACAGCGGGGTCCTGAGGATGAGAAGTAAAAATGTTAGCAGTAGGTTGTTTTTAGGAAAGGCTGCTCTGCACTGATTGGTTCCATCATTTCAGATGAACAAATGTCCCATAACCAATGCTATTTAAAAGGGACGATATGTCAGAAAAAACTGGAAAAGCGTTGGGCATATTTTTAAGTAAAGGGAAGGCTATTGATAAATGGACACTACTATATAAAGGACATAGGGGGTCATTTCTTAAAGTCTTCCGGCTGAAAAACCTGGTGCAAAAGTAATTTCAGATCATGAGTGCAAAACTGAAGTGCTTGTCCTTCCTTGTTTTGAATTGTTTTTACATTTGTTTACATGTTTTTGCCCCAGTTGTGTACAGTAGCTAGTGGACTTTGATGAATATAGGGTAACTATTTCACGAGCAGCACAGTAATAACCTTTCTTATTACTATTTACAGATTTAATCCAGTCTATGTGAGATATTTATTCTGCCAATCTTTTTTTTAAACAATCCCTAATAGGATAGCAAATCAAACCTGCACATCTTTACAGCAGTGTGCTAAAAGTCATGGTCATTATCCTGTGAATACATCTATCTAAAGCAGATCATTGTAAACTTTGCATATGTGTCTATCTTAAAAATAAAATATTACACCCTTCTACAAAGGGAAACTATTACTGAATATATGTAAACAAAACACACTTCCCTAGTTTGCAAGTGCCTCATTCTGCTGGATATAGGGCCTCATGCAGTAAGCGTTGATAAGGGAATTATCACCATTTTATAGCCAAAATTGGGTTTGAGATTCAGTAAGCGCCGATAAGTGCTTGATTTCGCCAGGTTTCGGAGCCGATTATTTTGTTATGGCCAGTCGGCTGCCGATAAGCCTGTTTTCGCCACTGATCGCCACTTTTTTAAATTGGCTGGATTCAACAAAAAAAAACAGCTTATCGGGGCTGATCGGCACTACGAAATTGAGATGTTATGGCCGATTTCTCCCGCCAACTAAAGTTGGCAGTTTGGACGGGAGAACGATCGCTAAGGCTGCCGGAACGGCACTTAGAAAAAAAAAATCTTCTGTACATCAATGGAGTCAATGGAGCGGGGACGTATAACAGTATAGTACTGTTTACGTTTCATTGCTCACAATACAAACGTCATTTGCATTACAGTGTGGGGGGCATTCCCTGCATTGTGTCACGGCTGACGTGTATTATTTGCATAACATTATACTTTTACATGTTTGCAGCATTTGCGGGTCACATTACTCATCATGTGATGATGTGGCAAGGGAAAATACTATACTCAACTCTTAAAGGAGAACCTCACATCATAGCACACATTTTACTGCATTGATCGACAATTGTTTACATGATGTTACACATGTCACACATGTCACACATACACCGTATATTCATGTTCCTTTACATTACACAATGCTTGTAATGTGTCACGCATCTTTAAACGTTCATGTACATCTAAATTCTCATGTTTACATCTACGTTTGGTCCTCCCTATTTTCATGACGTCACTTATTGGACGCGCAATCACATTGCATATTTACATTATAACCGTTGCATTACAAGCACTTCAACCTAACTTATACGCACATGTACAGTAATTCATCATTGGGACACCTTGTAAACTCATTCTATAGCAACTATCCTCATTACACAAATGCATGCATATGCACACGACTATTCATTGTTGGCAACATGTCACAATAACATGGCTAATTACACATGTTACACAAAACTTTTCCCACATCAATCTCAGCCTTTTTGTCTCATTACATGACTGACTCTTGCGTTCACAAGTTTTACATGCATTGCACATGCAACTATTTATTTGCAAGCAATGTTTCTACAAAGCATCACGTCACATCATTGGCAAATATCATCATTCCCTGCAGAATACACACAACAACTGCACACAGCTTGCCACACAAGTACTTTATTATGTTCATGTAAAACCTTGCATTTTACTATGTCACCTGACATCATTATACCTATTTAAAGGACGCCCATTACCTGCTCATTCACAGCTACTCATTTCAAAATGTTGAGATTGTTTAGGAGACGGAGGAACATTCTTTTCTATGACATGCTTGATGATGAAGACAATCATATAGGGCAAGGTAGGGACACACCGAGGGACAGTGACAGGGACAGTGACGCGGATACGACAGGGACAGGGAGAGGGACAGGCCGAGGGACAGGGAGAGGGACAGGAGATCAGAGGAGAAGACAGAGGAGACAAGTTGTGCCTCGTCCGCGTCTGTACAGGGAGAGAACCCTGTTAGATGGGATGAGTGAGGAGGAGATTGTAAGTCGCTATCGTTTGAGTTCAGCAGCAATCTTAGCTCTTTATCAGGAGTAAAGGGGAGATTTAGATTTTTTCACAGCCAGAGGTCGTGCAGTCCCTGGGCTTGTTAAAATGCTGTGCTCATTACATTATCTTGCTTCCGCGTCATACCAGACAACTGTGGGCATAGTGGGCGGGGTCTCGCAATCTACATTCTCGCGGGCCTTGACCCAGTTTCTCTATGCACTCAATAGACGCGCTAGGAATTATATTCATTTTCCTACAGAGGCGACAGAGTGGCTGGAAGTCAGGACTGGCTTTTATAATATAGCAGGGATACCATGTGTGCTGGGTGCAATCGATTGCACACATGTTGCTTTGATTGCACCTAGTCAGAGTGAGCATGTGTACCGCAATCGGAAGCACTACCATTCACTCAATGTACAGGTGGTATGTGATGCGACGATGAGGATAATGCATGTGGTACCCAAATTCCCTGGTTCCAGTCACGATTCCTCTATCCTGAGGAACTCTTCAGTCTTCCATGCGTTCGAAGAGGGACATTTTGAATATGGTTGGCTGCTGGGTGAGTACACATTTACATGTTATAACACAAAACACATTTTTATTTAGGAATGTTGGCATTGTACCATTTGATCACTAATGTCAGCTTATGTGTGCTCCATTCATTATAGGTGACTCAGGATACGGAATTAGGCCGTGGCTCTTGACTCCGGTGCTAAACCCTCAAACTGAAGCAGAGGAGAGGTACAATGCAGCCCATATATCTACAAGATCTGTTATAGAGAGGACATTTGGCCTACTCAAGACCAGATTTAGGTGTCTGGACAGAACTGGTGGGGCTCTTCTATACAAGCCTCAAAAAGTCTCTGATATTATCCTTGCCTGTTGCATTTTGCACAATGTTGCACTCAGGCACAATGTACAATCAGACCTAGCTGAGCCTTTGGTAGACGAGCATCCCACCCATGTAGCTGCTGAAAATGAACAAACAGCCAGTGGTGGCCAGACACGCCAGAATCTCATCAATTCATTTTTTTCTTGTAAGTAAAAACAGATATGTTCCAAGTTCTACTTTTATACTTACATTATGTTATCTTAACAATAATGTTTTTTTATATAACCTTCTGTTAGGACACAGATGAATATGGGTTGCACACCTTTCTTTTCTCTGCTGTGTGCACAAAGGGATGTGGCACCGGTATGTTATTGTTGCACAGGTTATATAATCCCTCTTCAATTGTACTTTAGTTGTGTGTATGTGAATACAACTGGGGTAACAAAGCACTAATATTTTAGCATTGTGTTGTTCCTTATGCTAACACAATACACATATTATGCCCATACTCATTCATGCTTCTAGTATGCTTACATACAATGTTATTGGTGCAGTGTAACATGTACATCCATATGATGTGTACACCAGGCTCATTTACATTTTGAATGTGATTAAATATACATGGTGTTGCACATTTAACACCAAATACACACTTTGCTGTGTTGTTTACGGTACTGAAGATGGCATGTCAATGTTTGCAATTTATATATTGTTCCTTTGCATTATAGGTATATCTCCAGTATGACTGATCATGGTATGTATATTTGCTGACATCTCTCATAAGATGTGGCTACCTCAATCTTCCTATAATTATTTGAACTAAAAACCCAACATATTGGTTTAAACACAAATGTTACATATATGTACTTTCTGTATCATGTATATGCATTTAGCTACTCTTGAGGTTTCATGTGCATTGTATTACAAAATGATTACTCACATTTCATCACATTTTATGTATGTTTCCTTATAATTTCCATTAATGTAATATAGAGGTGTTTGGAGAAAAGGGGATAACTGTACTTATTTGTTTACTTACGGGAGCACATTCATCACTAGCATAGACACACTTTTTAAGACAACTGTTTGTGTCTCTATCAATTGGTGTAGGATCCATGTATAACACCGACAAATGATAACACCAGCTTTATTATGGTAGCTTATATCATCATATTGACTATACTATGTATTTTTAAACGATTAATAAACACCGTAAACTATAGTTAGTTAGGTTAATGAAATATACACAGAAACGTACTTCATAACATGATGGTGATGTCATATTCAGAACATCATGCATTGGAGGGGACCATAACATCTGGCCAGTAACATTATTTGCTACAGTCCCAAACCATTTTATCTACATACCCATGTAACAAGAGATTTTAAATATAAATGGCTACTTGGTTGTAAGTGTCCTTTTTACATTGGGAGAAGGAGTGGCTCAGTGAGTAAAGACACACACTGGCACTGATAGTTTGAAGCAGGGGAGTCTGGTTCAATTCCCGGTGTGGGCTCCTTGTGACCTTGGCCAAGTCACTTTATCTCCCTGTGCCTCATGCGGCAAAAAAACATTTGTACGTTCCACGGGCCAGGGACCTCAGGCTGAAACATGTGTCTGTAAATCGCTGCGTACAACTAGCAGCCCTATACATGAACATGCTCATATTATTATTATTATTATTGTTACATAGTTTCGACAGTCATACGTTCCATTACACAATAGAATACACAAATGTGTTAGCAGAGTGGGAATGGTTGTTATATAAAAAACACACCATGTCATAAAATGTTAGTAGTCATTAAAGAACACTCAAGAAAAATTCAATAGGCACTATTTTGCAACATCATTATGTTAATTAAGTGCTTATGCAATATAGGCATAAGGGTATCACTTTTTTAATTGTTTGTTAATAAGCGCTGCAAGCAATATAAAATTAGTTCCATATGTAGTATAGTAGTCGGTGGCTCCTCCTCACAATCATCTCATATAAAGGTAGACTCTTCTGAAATCATACATTGATCCGATTGTATCTTCCCCGACATCTCTGAAATACAGCAAACACATGATGGTCAAATATGGCACCTTACTATATATGTATCCGTGACAACGCGTTACACAGCTCTATATGATTGTGTACATACACACGTCACTCATTTATATGTTACAACTACAAGTGTACATCAGTATGTAATTTTTATTATCATTTGTAGCAGCCATAACTATGTATATGAAGTGAACGTTGCCTGTATACTGAAAAATGTGCGCGCACATCTTAGTGTGCGCACGCACTTCACGCTTGGCTCCACTAACTGTTAGCGCATGCGCAAAACAAAGCGAACGTTGTGCGTTCAATACATGTAGAAAATACCAGTAAACATCACATCTTTATTTCAAATACAATGAAGATGAAACTAAAATCATTCTAAACGAGTACATCTGTATTCTTTTAAACCAGACGTGTTTGGACAGAAAGGACGGCCGATAACACAATGCGCAAATGCAATACGTGTGACGTCATGTTAAGCCAGCGTGAAACGCACGCTAACACTCCTCCCACTCAATTAACATTCGGCTAACGCCCAGGGTACGCCTACAAACACTGAGCCGCACGCATCACACACTGCAGTTACCGTTACTATAACAAAACATGACAGCCAATAGGCTTTGAGGCGCGCACGTCGCTTGGGGGCGGGACTTACATCCGTAATCCTTTTTAAGGACGCCTTGGCCCATGACAAGGGTCCCACGTCATACGTGGTGGACCCGGTTTTCAATGTTGTAGATGTTGCATGATAACAAAACAGGTATGTGTTAGAGTTATGGAAAAATGTTGCTAATATGTTTAAAGGGATAGGAAAGTACGTATATGTATACCGTCAGCAATGTGTACTACTCTTTCAGGTTCTACTATATTGTATTAGGAAACAATTTGTTTGTGATCGCTACATGTTATGCAGTCTGCAATGTTACGCTGTATCCACGCATTGAAAGGGAAAATGGTGGTTACAAAAAAAAAAAAAATTTAAACGCAGAGTCAACGCATAACGATTGTTATATTTACCATTCTTCTAGAATTAACTCTTCGCCTGGCTGCAACTGGTCGCTCCAGAAATGCAAGGCATTTTCATCCACGCTTGACCCAACCGCTGAATCCAGTATGACACATATCTCCTCCAGGATGCGCTCATAGGAATCGCCACTGCTTTCTTCAAATAATTGGTCGGGAGGTAGGTTCATTTCTTCGGGTTCCCATTCCAATGCATTTTCAGCTGAAAGGCTTGGTACATAATCATAGTACTTTTGTTCTTGTACAATGTGGGTTTCAGGAATGGAGGCTGCAGATATTGCAGCACGTATCGATTCAAACGGATCAGTAGTAGCGGATACATTGCTATTGCCATTAGGAATAAATATGCCTTTCACGACAATATAAGTGCCGTCTTTCAGGAGAAATTGTTTTTCCGGGGCAATCTTCCAGAAACCATAGGTGTGTTGTAGCTTATCCTGGTCACGTTCAAAAAAGTCATTACTTGATAAAGTGAATCTTATTGAGGAATTAAAATTCCGTGCATGCTTACGGTCTTGGTAATAAGGATATTTTGCTCGAATGAAATCATCGATTTGGCGTGTGCTTGCTTTCTGTCCGCGACTGTTCAAGATGGCTTCACAGATCATGTACTTATACCCTAAAAGGGGATTAATATTGTTAACGAATTCATCAGCCATGTCTGAGTAGCACAAAAGCTGTGTGCAGGTCTGTGTTATTTGCTCATCAAAATGAATGTGCTGAATGGCTAACAAACTCCTGTTTTTCCTTGTCAAGGTCAACAAAACTAACTACTTTGACTCCTTATTTCAAACGCCAATTGGATTTGTTTGTCTAATTGGGTTAACAGTTGTGGTTTGTGATATGGGACTGTGGGAGAAACATTTCTCCTTCTTTTATCTCGTTTGTGAAAAACATCCCTAGAATTTGAATGCGTTCACATAGTGTTTTTTTGAACACTAACAAAGACCACTGTGTGAAAATATTTCTTAGCCAGGCATATCAGTACAAACACACACCTGCAAAAAGAAATGTTTTTTCCCCGCTTACATTTCTGTGTGTATGTGAAAGTCTGGTTAACTCCCTGTCTGCATGAGTTTAAATACGTGTGTATATATATATATCTAAATATATCTCTCTTATAAAAATATATATATTTATATATTATATTTTATTTTTTTTAATATTGCAGGAGTACACACAACATTGATGGCAGTAAGTATACCTTGTATGAAACCTATTTAAATGGTGAGAAACATGATTGAATGAAGTAATAAACATTTGTTTAAGCACAATACTGTTAGAGTCTCATACTTAGGATATTTCTCAAACATTATGCCTGTATTATTAAAATAGTGTGCTTTCACAAGGAAGCATGAAGTGTATTAGTTTGTAAAATACATGTATACCAGTTTATATAGTACTATATATATATATATATATATATATATATATATATATAGATATACACACACACACACACACACACACACACACACACACACACACACACACACACACACACACACACACACACACACACACACACACACACACACACACACACACACACACACACACACACACACACACACACTCAGTGTGTGTATATATATTTTTATACATTCTGAGATGTTATTGAAACAAGAACACACAAATGATTAAAGGACAAAATTAGAATGCCCAAGCAAGGCAAAGGTAAGTAATAATTTACACATAATCCTGCTGTACACGTACAAGAAAGATGTTTGCAGTTACTTAGGTGTTTTTATAAATGCATGTGACTAATATGCATATGCAATTCTTACATCAATTAACACACCCAAATGCAATGTTTTGCTGCAAAGTCAATGGCAGCTTCTCTAAACTTTGCAACTGGTTCCAGGTGGACCATTACTGAACAGACGATTAATACATAAATATTTATAACACTATTCATTAATTGAGTGTTAACATTTCCAAAACTTCACGTGTACAAGAACATACTTGAAAGTTTGGAAACAACACAGTCTTCAGCATACATACAATAGTAATTAGATAATGTGAAGTCAACAAAACAAGGCCAAAGACATATTTTCTGAATTATAACATTTATTTTTTTTGTTCCTTTTGCGAGCGAGTAACAGGCCTGCTTGTTGTCTCTTGAATTTTCCTTTTTCTTTTGCCACCAACTTTAGGCACAGCAGAGCCACTTTGAGTGGCCTCTGGCACTTCACGGGCAGGGCTTGTGGGCAGTGACTCACCTACAGGGCTTTTGGGCAGTGACTGTTCACCTACGGGGCTTGTGGCCAGTGACTCACCTACAGGGCTTGTGGCCAGTGATTCACCTACAGGGCTTTTGGGCAGTGATTCACCTACAGGGCTTTTGGGCAGTGATTCACCTACAGGGCTTTTGGGCAGTGATTCACCTACAGGGCTTTTGGGTAGTGACTGTGAGCAAGTTGGTAGACACTGCACAAGTGATGGTTGGTCTGTTTCATGTGTGTCTTTTGTTGTTTTTGACCAAAAACTGGTCAGTAGTAACTGCTTGTATTTTGTTTTTGTGGGCTCCTTTGTAGGTGTCAGCTGCTGATTTTGTACAGATGGCAGTGGTAGTATGTCGTCAGGAACCTGCTCAGCAATCTCTGCTACTTGACCGGTAACATTTGGGCCTGGTGAATGAATATCAGATGAATGTGGTGAAAACTGACCTGCATGAACAGATCCTGGCTGGGAGGTGTTGAATTGTGGTACATTAGTCATTCTCCAGTAATTAGCTTGTGTTTGCTGAACAACTAATGCTTCGAATGAGGTGTTGATTTTTTGCAACTGTTTCGGCACTTCAATGAAGACTCTGTGGAGATGTGCCAATTGTGAAACTGTTTCTTCCTGCAGTGCAATCATCTTTTCCAGCACTGTCATGAAGTCAGAATGGCGACGATTTTCTGCTTCCACAATTTTTCCCTCAGAAGCTACAATTGCATCGTATGTCGTATTTGCTGGACGATTTGCCGGTAAAACAGTTTCAATTGGAACGTCTTCATGGTCACTTGCTTCTATTTGTGTGTGTATGGCGGTGGCGTCATCATCATCATCATCATAATCCTCTTCATCATGTTCTACAAATAAATGTACAAATTATTAAATGTCATGTTAATCTCTGCTGTGTTACTATGTAATTGTACTGTGTCATAAGTAACAACTAACATGTTTCCATACGTTTTATAACCTCACATTAAAAACTACCTTGACTTAAGAATAATGTTTGGACTCAGTATGAAATATGAGTGAATGAAAACTTGCTGTAAACTCAAAACTCCTACATGATAGTTAACATCACTAACACAATACAAGTTGCCTTACACTTCATTTTCACTGACACTAAGTAATCCTATTTAAAGAAGATGTGCAAAACAAATAATGAACATGACAACATAACATATAGAAGAGCACATATTATATGGCCACCAACTGATACACTCACCTTCTAGGTGTGTTGAGCTGGCTGACCCAGGTGAAGACACTTGTTCAGTCTCAGGTGACACATGTCCTTCAGGGGCAACTATATATAACAATAACATAAGTTTTACATTTACATGTGTAAATATTGAACAAACAGTTATTGTATGTTCTGTATTTATGAGTATCTAACAGCATCATTTCCTTAACCCAAAATGTGTGTGTGAAAGTGAACATAAATAGTTGTAATAACAATGTACATGCCTGTGTACTTAGAACTTTTGAGTTCCCTAACATACAACATACTATGGTTCTGCAGTAATGCGTGAGGAAAAATACATTAAATTTGTCCATAAAAATCATATGTTGTGTAGTGATATCAGTATCATAATGTACATAACTATCATGAGATGACCATTCACAATGGTTATCATGAAGGTGGTCATATTGCAAAAAGTGTTGTTTTTGGTAGAGGATATGTGTGGTACATTAATATAAGATGTGGCACACATGAATGTGGCTGTGACTAAACAAGACAAGACATGCAGTGTGTCGTTGATAGTAGTTCAACTATAGATATGAGTGAACTAATGTGTGACGTACGGTTTGATAAGTAATGAGTTGTTGGGGCATTTAGTAGCTAAAGTGAAGCTTTCAAATGAGTGTGATTAACTTCAGTTGTGCTAGTGAGGTTGTAAGAACGGTTTTCCCTTCCCCAAAAAGCCTAATGAGCCACACCTTTCAATTACTTGAAACAGGTGAAAATGGTGTGAACTAAGTTGCCCCTAAAATGAGGCTGTAATTAGTGTGTGTGCTGAACCCCACCCCCTCTGTTGAAGTGTATGCTGTGATGAGATATTAATTGCAGCTGCTTTAACACAATGGTAGATGAGCTAAATAGTCGTGTGCAGTTTTGAAGTTATGAAAACAATGACATAAAATATGATACGTGTGCCTCATTATGCTGTCTGTATATGACTTAAAGCAAAAATGGACCTTTTCATAAACAACTATAGATGTGTTAGTGCAAGTGATGTTTGTAGGCCGTTGCATGCAATATATTTGATGCATGCTTAAAATAGGCAGTAATGTCATGTTTGTCGGAGTAAAATAAATAAATACACAATAATATTCTACATATTTCTGTTCTGTACCTGTAGCTAGTAATAATTTCTGATTAACATGTGTTACACATGTGTACTACCCTGTTGTTCCCCATCTTCGCCCACCATCAATTGCTTCCACTGCAGCAATGCATTTTGGGAATTCACATGTAAATGAGCACGCAATGGCACGTTCTATATTAGTTACTGCTTTTAGTAGGACTACAACATATATGTCTATTTAGATATATATATATATACAGAATCAGACATATACATATATAGATGCAGGTATGCTTATATTGTGAAGACAGTATAAAAAGCAGTGTAACTATGCAAAATAACTGTAAGCAACGACACGCCTAGTACAGTAATATTTCTCACCTGGTGGAAATTGTGAGGGGTAAATTCCTATATCACGGTCACCAGGTAAGCCTTCCACGACGACGGGAAGTAATTTTGCCCGAAGCAGCTCCTCCAATGGACTTAATATGAGACGTTGTGGTGTGGGCCCACCTCCAGTGCCAGTAGCATGCACGCGTTGGTGTTGTATTTTCTTTTTCAATTTGGACCTAATATCATCAAATCTCTTGTGACAATTCCGCTTGTCCCTCACATGATTCCCACACGCATTGACACCAATGACTATTGTGTCCCACATTTCTTTTCTGCTTGCTGAACTTGTCCGCCCTTGAAAAACATATCAAATATATGAGGTAAATGAATAATAATATAAGCACCAGTTTCCTACACTGCTAGCTGTTCCAAGAGATAGCAAACATGCTGTTTTATGTGTAATATGTGAAGCACATGAGCATTCACTACTAAACCTATACATGTAAGCAAGGTTGCATTCATATTGTATGCAGTTATGGCAAATTGACCGCCTGTGTTTAGTTGTCCTTGTAAGGCATGCTAAAAAGCTGTGTTTCCAGACTAATTAACATAGAAAGATATTGTGAAGCCATATTTGCATATGAACAAAACTCAGATGACCTAGGATCACATGTATTTGAATAATAAATGTAAATGTACACTTACCTAGTAAATGTCCATATATACTGTCATAGTGCTCCAGAATGCCAGTGACAAGAGCTGTATTTTCCTGGTCATTGAAGCGAGGATTACGTGGCTTCTCCACACGTTTCTTCCGAGCAGGTTTAGGGTCAGAGCTTGGCTGGTGCTGACTGGACTCTCCTTCTTCCAATGGAAGAGCCTCCAAAAGCTGCCCACCAGCAAGCACGCCACCACCATCCACCCCATCAGCAACTGCGCCACCAGCAGCACTCCCAGCACCAGCACTCCCACTCCTAGCACCAGCACTCACACTCCTAGCACCAGCACTCACACTCCCAGCACCAGCACTCCCACTCCCAGCAACAGCACTCCCACTCCCAGCACCAGCACTCCCACTCCCAGCAACAGCACTCCCACTCCCAGCAACAGCACTCCCACTCCCAGCAACAGCACTCCCACTCCCAGCAACAGCACTCCCACTCCCAGCAACACCACTCGCAGCACCAGCACTCCCACTCCCTGCAACACCACTCTCACTCTCAGCAACATCACTCCCCTGAACAGTACGTTCACTCCGACGCATACTCCCACGAGTAGCACTCCCACTCCCACCAGCATCACTCTTCCCACGCTTTGCGGGCATACTTCCAGCACTCACAAAAAACAGACAATAAATGTACAGCCAATCACACGAAACACTTCCACATATAAAACAAGACAAAGATGTAAACAAAACAACAATGGACAAAGCTCACCCAATACACAACAAGTCTCTCAGTCAATATGCAAATGTTCAAACAGCCAGCTCTGTGCGTCTCTCTCTCTCTCACTCCCAACAACACAGAGAATGATTAGCAGTACACGTTGCCTTTAAATATGGCGCGCAATCCAAAACATGCTTGTTTCGCCTGATTCAGCAAGATTTGTGATTGGGCAACCTAACAGCACCCCGCCACGCACGCCGATACACCTGTGTGTGATCGGCTAATCATCGTGAGAGTGGGCGGATTTGTTTTCGGGTTGATTTTGAATGTATTCGGCACTTACTGCATACGGAGAGGAAAAAACGCCAATAACATGACTAATCGGTAAGATTGCCGATTTCACATAATCGACGCTTACTGCATGAGGCCCATAGTCCCACTGTGGTCTTTCTCCCTCCTAATAGAGGTAAATGAGAATTTTAATCCTAATAGAGGTATATTAGTATTTTATCTGGTAGTGTTAGGACTTGCGAACAGGTGTCTGCCTTGACGTGGCTCGCAAGCTTACAACGCTTTGGCCAAAGGATTAAACTAAATGACCCTACTTCAAGAGAATATATAAGTATTTTACTGTGTATTTCTGTCATGTTGGATGTAGCATTGGGCTTCTCTGTCGTCTGAATATATGTAAAGTAATTATTAACTTCAATCTTGGCGTACTAACTGTGTCTGTTTTATTTTCTAAGTTAACGTGATCTGTGCCAACGTGACCTGTCCAGAAGCAGAGCAACTAACATGCCCCAGCGATTCTGTGGCTAGCACGACCCATACACCTCTCGGAGAATGTTGTCCAACGGTGCCCAGTTTCTGCACTTGCGACTTCAGCAAATGCGATGATGAATGCCCAAGAGGCAAAAAAAAAATATTGCATCAGAAAGCTGAAGGAATCCCTGGGAGCTGCTGTGATAAGTTTCAGTGTTTAAAGGTAACTAAAAATAAAAAAAATTATAACTTTTGGTATGCAAAAATATTTGTGAAGTGAATGGAAGTTATATATATATATATCTTTTATTACTCGTTATGTCGTTTTAACTGAGGAAAAACAACAATTGTGAATGAAGACATTAAATCACATAGAATACATGTAATATGAAAATAAGAAATTGCAAACGTAAAGGAAAAAAGGGTTTGGGGTAGAGGGTAGATTAGGTTGTGGGTGATCAGACAAAACGCTAAAACTCCATTTTTACAAATAGGCTATGTGCCAGATTCTGCTACAAATATGTTGATAGAATGGGGCAGGTGTGGCGTTTAGAATGTGCGATACTAGTTTTGATTCATTTACTTTAATTTAGGGATCTCAGGGGGCATCAACATTAATGAGATCTTTAATAAGGGTAATTAAGCTATTCTATAGAAGTTTGATTTTGGGGGGCAATCTCACCATGTATGTAATCTAGGTTTTTGCAATTTCGCCAAACAGAGGGGATATACCTTGGTTTGAAATGAGGGAAGTCTGACTGGTGTGAAATACCATCTGTATTAGAATATATATATATATTTGTTTTTTTTTTAATTTTCTTTTCCTTTGATAGTAATACTAACAGAGTTTTTGAAAGCAGATTGCCATATGTCATCATGAACTAAGATTTTTTTTTGGTCTTGGCTGGGTCCAACACATTACCTTTTCTGCAGTAGATACTAGTATTAACTTGAATTGACCTCTAAGGCTTATAATCTGGTTATATCATTGGTGTCTAGGGTTATTTTTATGAGCTAATGTTAAAAATGTAGTCATTGTGTTAGCGTATTAATTTGTTTAACTTTTTTATTCCCCTTCCAGGATCGGAAACCTACAGTATGAAGTGCCTCAGATGTTTCCCATATGATGGAACTCAGGAGGTCTGGGATGTGTTTAGATCAAGAGTTCTTCTCTAATTTTTTTCTATGATTTCCAAACCCCGTGATTGGGGAGCTAACTTTTGGTGGGTGTTTTCGTTTGTTTGCTATGCACTTACAAATTGTCACTGTTTCTGATGGTTTCTGTAAGTCCGGATTAAGCTGTGATATTACAGTGAACATCGATAAATAAAAGATATACTTAAGCTTTAAATCTATTACAGTCTGGTTTGCCATTCTCTCTAAATGTTGATGTATCCAGGATGTTTGCAGTTGCAGTTTCTGCATTTCACTTGTTTTCTCTTTGACAATTAAGCCTTCCAGGGTCATAGTTATTGTGAAGGGGTCTGACCAACCGGACGGCAAAAATATCAGCTAAGAACTAGAGATGGGCGACAATTTCATATCTGACTAAAGTCCTTTAGACAACTAAAGTCCACTAAGATCACTTCCTGGTTGCCAGTTCAAAGTTCCTTGTGCACAAAATGAAGCACACCTGAGATACCTGTGAGATATGTTAATATCTTGATTAGCTACAGGTTTGAGCAGTAGAGCTCAAAAGTATGCTGTGGCAGTGGTGCTACCCAGTAGCTGGTTCAGCTCACACTCCTAGAGCTGCTGCCCAGAATAGCAGAGGTTGTGGGTTCTGAAACTGTTGGGCCTGGTACCAGTATCGCATTCCTCATAAAGTGCCTTAGACGTCAATATAGTTCTTATAGAAATCCTTTTAGGAAGTTTGGCATGTGAATCATTTAAATATACTTTGCATATCTCCTAGGTATCTAAGGCCGAGTCCATAGACGGACAGGCCATGCTGAGGCGTGCGGACGCTCCGCGCTGAGCCCCTGCATCCTCAATGAGGATGCCTTGAGAGGGGGCTCACACGAGCGTCCGCAGGCGTGCTGACGAGTTGGAGGTTTCAGCCGAGCGCCAAGCTGTTTTTCAGCGCGCTGTCGGCTGAAAACCTCCAATCACAGCACAGCAGCGTCAACGTCATGGCGCCGTGACGTCGGCGCCGTGACATTAACGTCAGTGCGTCGCGGGCGATTGGCCCAGCGACATCACTGCCCCGCCTCCAACCACCTCCCCCCGGCTCCCTTCGCGCACGCTGGCTTGCCTGCAAGTCCGTGCAATCGCGCTGACTGAAGCAGGTGAGCCTCAGCGTTAACGCGCCTCTGCTCTCCCCACCCCTCTATGGCCCGGGCCTAAGGTGTTCTCCTTTTTGAGCCCAGTTGTCTCTTCATATGTTATTTGGACGAGGGTTTGAGGGGAAAGGTCATTGATACCAACTATCTGGAGTCCGCCAAGGAAAGTGCATCAGTCCTACTGACAGCGATCGATTCCCACTTGGTCTAGTGCAGAAAAGGTGCACAAAAACCATACACTAACTATTCCTAACCTACTGTGTTAGGATGGTAGCGTCACTACCCAGGACGGCTAAGAGGAACCAACCCAAGAGTTCTGCTTTTATACCTGGGGAAAAAAACAAAAAATACCAGAAAAATAACCAATCTAGTTGACCACAGGCTCGCACTTGAGGCCACAAACTTACAATTATACCCTGGTTGTTTCCTGAGGCAATTGGACCTCTGTTAACTTAGAGGGTCTCTGGGCTCCCAGAAATCACACAGCAAAGTTAAACAAATACAGTGTATACAAAGTAACAATACTATGGTAACGAACAAACCATTCGCAGCTCAAAAAGACAGCTGATAGTGTACAAACAAAAACTTGTTTTGGAATGTATAATAGTAAATAGATGACATAGTATCAGCAGCGTTCAAGTGCAGGCATTGTATGATGTTATGCAATATAATAAAACAACCAGTGCTCTGTTGAGAAGATTGTGGACCTTGATGGGGAAAAATAATGCTGGGATGCTCTGTACCGACTGCTGGCAGGAATAACTAAATAGTGGAAAAATTATAATACTGAATTACCTCTATGGTCCTGCTCGATATCACAGTCTTTTCCCATTCCGTTATGGTCCCGGCGGGATGTACAATTTTATCCCGCACTGTCTTCCAGAGCTGTGTGTAGTTGATCTTGCAAGTCTTTGATCCTGCACTCTTGCTGCAGGTCCGTCCAATCAGAGAAGGAAGCCAAGAACACTGTGGAGCATTGGTGGACAACACGAACAAGCCAAAGAACTCACAACTCACCGTGTTTGAACAAAAAATAAAAAAAGTTTATTAAACTACATATTAAAAAAACATACTATGGACAAAACATAAAGATTTCTCCTCCCACGCGTTTCACGCTGTCATAGCACTTTCTCAAGGAGTATGAGTAGAGAGTATGTTGACTGGTTTATAAAGCCCCTCCCTTTGGCAAACTCAGCTGATTGAGATTAAATTTAATCATGTCTTAGTATTACGTGCAATGGTACATATTGAAATTAATCGTTTGAACAATATGATGTTGTTATCGAAACGGAATCCATTCTATTATGCAACAGAATATAAAACATTCTCTAATGAGCTTATAGTATATATAGTGCACCAGCAAAGATGGATATTGAGTATATATAATTGCTTTAAAAGACAATAAACATAAGTGACTGTAGCAGCCTATCACATAAATATGTGTTATAAGGATAACTAGCCAAATAGCTGGTGCGCTGTATATGTATACATAAAGTGAATTAGATTAAACATAACAGAATTACACCACTACATTATACTAATCTTGTTAACAACTTAATACCTTGATTATTAGATATGTGAGAGCATTTAAAGCTACAGATATTACAATATAGTATCAATTATGTCTTGACCTATCAATAGGGACATAGACACAATGTATTAGTTGTTAAAAATGTGTGTATATGTGTCAACACAATGCAGAAACGTCCCAACTTGGGAAAAAATTATGAAGTGAGACTTTGTTTGTGACATGGACATTAGCTAATCATGAGGATAAAGAAACATTATGTATGTCATGTTCAAGGAAGGATCATAGTACATATCCAAAATATTTTTATTTATTTATACAAGATATAAATCTAAAGAGACGTTGTATACATTCTTTTATATGTCTTTTTCAAAGAAAATATTTTAAGTCCCACTGGGAATTCAATCCATTCGGGACTAAAGTATCCAATGAAAAAATCAAGTATGCCTGTTTTATAAAGCATATTAATTCTATCACCTCCCCTGACATGCATACTAAAGTGTTCAATAGCAATGCATGTGAAATTCTGAAGTGAACCATTCTGGCATTAACAAAAATGTTGCGAAACAGGATGACTTAAATCTTTCTTAAAAATAAATCTCATGTGTTCCATGATTAGAGTTTTTCATTTTCTTGTAGTAAGACTGACTTATCTCTTATTACATCCACACACAAGCTTGTATATAATAAACTCAATATTACAGTTGATAAAGGACATAATGTTATATGACCTGGTACCCTCCATATTGTCGAAGATCTTAGTTTTAATTACATGTTTACAAATTTTGCAACGTCCGCATGGGAAATATCCTTTAAGATTCGGAAAAAAATTCTCAGTGTATGTTTATCATTTCTCACCATACTTGGAGAAATTATATTCCCCAAAGTTTGAGATTTTCTAAACACAAATTTGGAATTCATGAATGTTATACCTCTGAGAAGAGTATCTATTGGAGCAAGCTCCAATGTTTGATAATAATGCGTTTAATCGCATACGCTTGGTTGCTGAATTGAGTGATGAAATACGGAGGGTCCAGATCTGATACATTTTGTGTATGACTAGCTCTCTCTTTTTCCCCCTCATGACTGAGATATGTTAGCTCATCTCTATTTTGTTTAATAAATCATGACAAAGGGTAATATGTCGTGTTGTTGTTCATCTGAGGTTGTATTTACCTAATTTTTAGACCTGCTAAGGATGCGAAGATGATTGTTATTATGTCCTGATATGTAAAACCATAGAATTCAAAGAGGGTGTACTTTCTTTTTCACACAACTGTATGTGATACCATCACTGTCCTCTAGGTGCTGGAACAGTGCAGTAAGTGCGCGTTCCAGTCTACAGATAGTTAATCTTCCATAGAGAAAATAGCAGCAGCCAACTAATTAATCAGGCTGGACTCCTTGAGTGAACAAGGAAGTGTTTAAAGCAGATACAGCGAGCTGCCAACTGAGAGACTGTTTTCCCCCAGAGAAGGGGGGGAGGGGAGATAGAACGTACTCCCCAGCTGTAGAAAAGGCTGGCACAGTCCCCTAGACCCGCAGGTCTGCTGGGACTGCCTGGGCCATTAATCCCATGAAGCAGAAGGAACGACGCCAGACCATGCTGAAGTGGGGATGTCCTGTCCTTAATATTGGACTTACAGAGGAGAGATTCTCTGAGCTTTTGTGGGGCCAAGCTCCCCTAGGAAGGAAGGATGTGAGGCCGTGCTGAATCAGGGATGTCTGCTCCGATGGACTAACAGATAAGATAGACACTATATTCATGTGCTTAAGACTGTTCAGGTGGGGTGCATATGGTACTACATGTTTTAAACTGGGAATCAGTATAGTTGGCCAGCTGTCATTAGAAATTGCTGAAGCAAATTTGTGTTATTTTCCCTAAAGGGAATAGGTGTTCTTTTTATTTTTTGTTTTGACTTAAAGGGACGATGGGCCTCTTGGTGTATGATTTAATCCCTGTACATAAACCCCATATAGAGAAATACAGTGTTTCCTGCCTTGAATTGAGACTAAAAGAGACTGCAATCTGATGTGGATATATCTATCTATCTCGCTATCTCCATCTCTATATATATATCGTGTTCTATTTAAGAGTGAGCCACACTGAGCTAAGGTTGCCCAGGGGTCATAAAGCACCGGTTAATATACATTGGCGAGAAAAAGTTTGTAAACCCCTTAGGATGTTCACATATTTCAAACCTAAAATTTTATTAGATCGTAATCTTAGTCCTAATAATAGATCAATATACCCTGATCAAACAAATTACAAAAGAACACAAATGATTCAACATTCAATATCCACGTGTTAAAAAGTAGTATGTAAACCTTTAGATTCAGTACCTGGTGGCATCCTCTTGAGCAGCAATGACTTTAACTAAACATTTCCTATAACAGCTGGTCAGTCTCTCACATCGGTTTTGAGAAATGTTGGCCCATTCCTCCTTGCAGAACTGCTTCAACTCATGATTCCCTTCCATCCGTGAGGTGAAGCTGAACCGAATGGTCTGACATTCTCCTCTAGAATCTTCTGATACAATGCAAAATTCATGGTTGTGTCAATAATGGCAAGACGTCCAAGGCCTGAGGCAGCAAAGCAACCCCAGACCATCACACTCCCACCACCATGCTTGATGGTTGGGATGAAGTTCTTCTGTTCTAATGCATTGTTTGGTTTTCGTTAAAAATGCCTTTTCTTATTGAGGCCAAAAGTTCTATCTTTGACTCGTCTGTCCAGAGAACATTGCTCCAGAAGTCTTGTGGATCATCTACAGAATGTGCTCTTTCACGAACTTCAGACGGGCAGCAATTGTCTTTTTAGAGAGCAGTGGTTTTTGCCTGGCTATACATGCATGAACAAGATTCTTGTTCAGTATTTTTCGGATAGTTGAGTAATCAACATTCACATTAGCCAAGGCGAGAGTAGCCTGCCTATTCTTGGATGTTACTCTGGGGTTCACAGACATGTAGGAAAAAGCCCTTGAGTTGTAACAAAATTCCATGACAGAAGTGAAGACATACTACTACTGTGCATGCGCCCATGCGCTCGGCACACCAGTGCATGTGCAGACCTCAAAGTGCTTCCCTTACATTTGCAGCCCGCACCACATCCGCGCATGCGCAGAACTCAATGCTCTTCCCTTCCATTTCAGCACACACGGATATTGGAGCCAGCGATGTGATGTGGCGGTCGGGCTCCCTACTGTGTTAATCCAATGGGCCATTAGTCTGCCGCAGACTACCATGAGTAGTATTTGGTGAATTTGCCAAAATCTAGAACTAGATCTTTACCAAATCTGCAAATTTGTGAATTTTCTGATCTCTGGAGTTATCTACCTGGCAGTGTGCGCCTGTGGAAAAATTATATGGGGTAGATGAGGTGACAATTCAAACAACGTGTCCTTGAACACATAAGCACCATACCCAAAAAACTAGACATCCATGTGGCAAGGCACATTAACCATTGCCATAATGGCAATCTCAACTCAATCTAGTTTACAGGTATTGACCAATACTCACCTGGCCTGAGAAGGGGAGACTGGGACATTGAACTCCAGAAAAAAGAGGCACGATGGATCAACATGCTCCAAATGTTATAATCCACAGGTCTAAGTGAGGGCTTCGTTTTCACCCCATTTATTTAAGACCGCCTAGATTTGTTTATTACCTAGGATTTTGTGCTTCTGATGAACTACTCCTCATACCTCTTCACCCAGGTTCTATATGTACAACAAACCATGTTCTGGAAGAGCTTATTGGCTTGGAGATCCTGCGTTAATTAAATATTTTATTCTCTCTACACAAAGTGGTATCCTGGAATCCATTTTTGAGCATCGTGTGTATTACACTTACTGTATGGGGAGAGACCAGACAGATGACAAATTTTCACGGATGAAGAGGCAGAGGAACACACAGCTTTTAGAAAAAAATATAATTTATTATACGGGAACCATACAATTATAAATATTATGAGAGAATTATCAATAGAATTAGAAGAGGATGATTAAATTATTCAGTAACTATGTACAGTATACTAACTCAGTGCTCAATATTATTATAGTGAACTCTCCAACCCCAAACATTGCCCATTCAAACCTTAATGTGTCACTTTGAACTGATAATGATCTTCCTTGCTTCACTTGGCCAGTATCTAGGTGTGAAAGTGCTTTTATTGGCAATCTGTGCCCACTTTTGTTTTTAAGTTGTCTTCTGAGAGTTACATTGCCTTTTGAGCCCCCACTACAGTTTCAGATCTGTTGTAGCAGTGTTGGCAATTGATTGTGTTCTTGGCTGCAACCCAATCTATCTTTATTTGATACTAGACCAGCGAGGATTTGACTGCGGGGGTTTTCAACACCAGGATCAAGTTACATACTGTAGTAGAGGAGGATGAAAAAAGATATATGTCCATCAAGTTAAACCTATTTAGATTGACACATACTCATCCTAGATTTGTATTTACACAATATTGATCTAGAAGAAGGCAAGCAAAAACCCCAGTGAAACAGTATTCAATGATGTCTCATAAGGTTAAATACCACACAGTAGTGATTATATAGGCGCTTCCACAGAGAGTGGTCACTAACAATAAAGTGATCAGCAAATAGTGCTTTAATACAAAGTGAATAATAAATGTGACAGTATCAAAAAATAACAAACACACAAAACCCCAGCAAGCTCTTTTTGGAAACCCCTGAGCCCCCACAAAATATATATGTATATAAGTGTCAAAAAGGAGAGCTTTGAGCATGGCATATGTACTGTATACAACAGACGACAGAGAAGCCCAATGCTACATCCAATATGACAAAAATACACAGTAAAAAAAAAAAAAGTTTTTACAGCGCTAATGCTAAAAAATAAAGAACTAGTGATAATATTAATATTACAGTAACTACTACAAACTTTAAATTAAAGGTGAGGCTACATAGGCAAAAAATGACCAACACAGATCAAACAAACCTAACAATAAAAAACAAACAGCCGGCGCCTACAATAAAATAGCTCAGTGAATAAATTCTGACCAAATGAAGAATCCAATCACGGATATCAAGCAGTCCTGAGAAAGATCTTGACTGAAGTCTTACAGCACAGACAAACAAACACGAAAGACAAAAAAAATAAAGACAAAAATCATAGTGTAACCCTAATAAATAAACCATAAAAATTCAAACACATAAGAAGAATAACCAAATAGCTATCACAATTTAATAAAACAATGTAAATAAATATAAAAAAGGCAAACAATTGCCTGTTAGGCTTGAGACATAGGCAGAACAAGTTCATCCAGTAGGGGTAAAATTAAAATCCTACTTACAGCAAAGCTGAAAATAATAGGCCCATAGAACAGATCTCCTTCCTCCCCAGGTGTGTAAACCTCTGCAGGGGACGCCACACGAGTCCTCGGAGCTCCGTGCTGCTCAGACATTGTTTTATTAAATTGTGATAGCTATTTGGTTATTCTTCTTATGTGTTGGAATTTTTATGGTTTATTTATTAGGGTCACACTATGATTTTTTTCTTTGTTTTTTTTTTTGTCTTTCATGTTTGTTTGTCTGTGCTGTGAGACTTCAGTCAAGATCCCTCTCTGATATCCATCAAGATCCCTCTCTGATCTCCCTCTTTGATATCCGTGATTGGATTCTTCATTTGGTCAGAATTTATTCACTGAGCTATTTTATTGTAGGCGCCGGCTGTTTGTTTTTTATTGTTAAAAATACACAGTAAAATACTTACAGTATATATTATCTTGAAAAAGGGTGGCATATGTATACATACAGGGTTTGCCTTGTCGTGGCTCGCAAGCTTACAAAGCTTTGGCCAAAGGGTTAAACTAAATGACTATTTTTCAAGAGAATATATAAGTATTTTACTGTGTATTTTTGTCATATTGGATGTAGCATTGGGCTTCTCTGTCGTTTGTTGTATACATATGCCACGCTCAATAGCACTCCATTTTGACACATATACATATATATTTTGTGGGGGCACAGGGGTTCCCAAAAAGAGCTTGCTGGGGTTTTGTGTGTTTCTTAACTTATTTTCAGCTGTCTCAGATGTTGGAGGTTAGTGGCTCTTCCTTCCCAGGTTTTAAGCCCGCCCCTCCCCACTTCCAAAGTGATTAGGTCCTTTCATTTTACTGGATATAGGTAAGTATTGGTAAAAGTAAGTAAAAAACGCACTTCTGTGATATTTGCCTTTGATTATCGTGCTTATTGAAAGTGTGTTTTTTACTTACTTTTACCATAAAATATTTTTACTTACTGATCTGCGCTATGGATGCATTTTTTCTCCGGCACTGAGGTACATCTCTCCTGAGATACTACACAAGCACAGACCTAGCCACAGTTTTGGAGTCGCGCTTTTATTTTTTTATACACTGTGAGTAGGCATTTTATATGAGCAAAACTCACCTATGATCTGGGACCTTGTCACAAACATCTGCACTTACAGTGGCGGCCGCCTTTATTCTCCTGCGGCCGCCACCGCAATGTGCGGGCAATGTGCGGGCAGACGTGGCTGGTTTCTGACGCGTGCCGCGCGTCACTGTGGCGCCGGTCACACGTGCCAGGGTTCTGCCGGCATCCCCGAAGGTCGAAGGGGTAAGCGGGGTAAGGGGAAGATGCGGGGAAGATGCGCGAAGATGCGCGAAGCAGAGGCGGAGCAGCCAGGGGGTCACGAGGGGAGGGGAAGATGCAGGGAAGATGCGCGCGAGGGGAGGGGAAGATGCGAAGATGCGGCTGGCGCGCGGCCAAGTTTGGCGCCAGCCGAAAAAAGCCCCGGAAAATTACGGGCAAATGTTAGAATTAAGCTGGCCGCAGCAGTAGATATTATCTTTTGTTGATTTTCTCCCATGCTCCCCTCTGGATTGTGAGAAGAATCATAAGGTTAAATGACATTCTTTCCTGAATAATGGCAATCAGATTTCTTCCAGGATAAACATGCTTTCACTGTTTACATACTTGGTATATCCCTGTATATCTTTCCTTTCTAAAATGATGGGTAACCCCCTTTTGGATTACCATATGGGTGTAAGGGGTTAAATGGTTTGAAGGAGTTAGATATTGAACACCTTCCCATTCAGATAGTATGTTGCAAAGTGACCTGTTTCTGGGATAGGCTGGATGGGTCACCTGATCTGAGGTGACTCAGCAGAGGCCTAGCTCCGCCTCTTTTCTGCCTAGAGACGGAGTGGGGGAGAGATTATAAATAGGAGGGGAGAAAAACACCATCCACAGACCCTAGGAGGAGAGACAGTGGAGGGGTCTCACCTTTATATAGAAATGTAAATAAGTAGTATAAGGGTAGGCATCTCCTTCTTTGTTTTACAGTTGGTGAAGTGCCCTCTGAAGTTAGGCTCCTAAAAAAAAAAGAAGAGCAGTGCAGGATCCCACAGGGGGAGGCCTGTGTCCAAAGGGGTTATCCAAATAGTAGCGCTGGGAATGGCATTGAGAAGCTATGACTGTCCCCTAGTTTAAAAAAGAAGCAGACAATTCTTACTTATCTTACTGGGCCCTTCCCTTCTGGATTGGACAACCCAATTCCCTTAAAATGGATGACGCTTTCAGAAGATTCAAAACCTCTGCACTGAGACACTTAGCTCCCATTTCAGACGTATTTGTCATCATTGATTTTGTTCCTTTAGTTCTGCTTCTTCTGTAGATTGATGCAATTAAAGATGTTCCTCAAATTTCTTATAATGAACACAATGTAAGTTAGTGTAAGTAAAACACAACAATTTTTGTTAAAGTAGATTTTACAACATAAAGCAGTGGAGCTTTCTGTGGATGGAATGAGCTTACATTCATCTGCACAGTTTCCATAACAACAGTAAACATTCTGACCTGCGAAATGTGATCATTCAGTAGCAACTATTCCCCCTGCGGTTACAAACACCAAACTCCTACTCATATCACTGAAAGAGAACTAAGAAAAAAACTCACCCGTTGTGATAAAACTATGTCTGAATATTCAGACAGCTTTAAGAAATGGTCTCTTTCAGGATGGAAAATAGAGCAGAAATACTCAAACAAAGTACTGATTGGAAACTGGTTAGAAGAAAGAAAAAAGGTATGGGTTAAAGAGACATAACATTTGTACATATTTATTCTGTCTGTAAGTTTCTATTTAAGGTGGTTAAGTGTAATATTTTAATATATAGGGATATTCCATTGTATAGCAGTCTTAAAGTGTGATGTATTAAGGTAAAAGGGGTGCAATTCTTGGACAAAGCATGCAAAGTAAATAGAAAAAAGTGACTCCTTTCAGCTGGACTTTTTCTATTGAATATATGATGAATTTTTCTAGGTTATCTACATGGAAAAATACTTGACAATATTTGTTATACTTTTTTAATTCATGCTGTCTGTCCCTATAAGCGCACCCCTCTATGTATATTAAAATCTCTCCTACACTGCCCCAACAATCTCCGATGTTTGAACAGTAACAGTAAAGTCAGCATTTTGTAATTTAGACTGATCTAAATATTACATAACAAGTGGTGCAATAAAATGCATTTACAGTAGGAAGAAACCTGAAATAGCAGCATCAGTCGATTTAGTTGTAAATATAATACAATGTAATAAGAAAATAATTACGCACTCATAAAATAACTTTTTGAATGTTAACAGTTCCTTAAAAAAAAGGCAGACTCATTTTGTGTGCTAACAATATCTTAATTACTCTTAATTACTCTTCAAGTTTTACTGTCCATATTACACGTCAGGACTTGCCTGTACCAGGTTATGCAGTCCAATATTTGATCCCTAACAGGTACTGTACAATGTAACTGTGAATAGAACGTGAAGTTATATAGTTAGTGAAATGCTTAATAGTTGCTGTGAAATATTTAGTAGGTATGAATTCAGTCTAATGAAGCACTGCATCAGTACCACCTTACTTGCCATCTCTGAATATGTCAGACTCTTCTACTAGCACATGTATCTTTATTATATTATAATAATATTTTCATTATATTGCTTTTTAGTTTAAAAGAAGCTGCCTACCAAAACCCAAAAGTTGTTATGACATAGACTTTGTCTCTTACCCGGACAGCAAGCCAGATCAAATCCTGAGAAGATCTTTTATGAAGAGAATGGAGGTATTGGGCATACATTGCATGTATAATTTTACAAACTGTTCCCCTATCCTATTGTAAATCCTCAATACTGCCTTTTTTTTCTTGCTTTTTTAAAGTATTTTGGGGTATGACTGGATTGGTCATACTTTCCTAAACCTCATTAGGGCAGATATATTAGATATAGAATTTCCTCCACAGGATTTCATTATCTATGATGTTGCTGTAATGTTTTACTGGACAGCAAATCCATTTCCAAATACTCTTCTGTTCCATTCTCATCTGATTTACTCATCAGCCAATGACCATTTTAATGGAGGTGTGAAATTCAGAATGCATATGGGACGCCATGCTGTATAAGCAGTCAATTATTTGTAGATACATTTATATTTTTCATAGCCTATAGGGCAGCGCTTTTCTTTCCTATTGTCTGATTTTATGCTTGTTGCACTTAATACAATACAGGGTGTTAATATAACTTATTTTTTTTATTTGTAAAGCACTGCTTGCGCAATGTGAATACAAATATACAATCATGCATACAGTATTGATATAAATAGAGAGTTCACAGTAAGCAGCTAGTAGTAAAACATTTAGTTCATATGAATCAAGTAGGAGAAACTTTACACTGGATGAGAATGAAGAAGCCACAATGCTCTCAATACTCTGACATTTCTACCCCAGTACAAAATTAAAACATTTTGCACATTCGTGTTCTTCCGAAAACTCAAATCAGGTTTAGTCATTATTATGCTTATTGAGCAGACTCAATAAGGACTTTTGTTGATTTCTGCATCCTTACACTTTCTACGTAAGCCCTGGTAGTTATGGAATAATGTTGTCATCTGCAGGATTTAATGTGGTACTGCAGAGTGCAGTCTTTTCCAATCAAGAAACAGTACCGCTGTTATGTGTGTGAAATTTAACAAGAAAAAAGTGTGCGTGTGTGCCGAGCACGCGCTTTTTAAGTGAAACTTCTTTGTCTTTTGTCATTGTTTTGTCACAGAAATTGTATTTGTGATGGTGATGTTTTTATTTAAAATCCAAACACAATTTTAGTGTGAAAACGCAAAAAAGTGTGACTTAGAACGCGCGTACTCGGCCCTCTCCCATTTGAGCTATTTCCATGTCTATATTTATACTAACTGTGAATTCCTCGAAACTGTGTGTGTGTGACACTGTGTGTGTGTGTGTGTGTGTGATTTTATTTGTTTGTGTGTGTGACTGTGTAGCAATGGGAGTGGGCCCACCTGTATATGGGAATTTATTTTACGTCTACGCATGCGCCGGGTTCGTGCGGTAAGCCTGGCCGCCACTGTGCATGTGCGCCAAGCCCGTCCACCACTGCATATGTGCGTCGAGCCTGGCTGCCACTGCGCATGCGTGATGAGCCTGGCCGCACAGAGCGGGCTGCAAATGTGAGGGAAGCGCTTTGAGGTCTACGCATGCCCGGGTGTGGCGCACGCATAGTAGTAGTAGTATGTCTTCACTTCCGTCATGGAATTTTGTTACAACACAAGCGCTTTTTCCTATCAAAAGTCTGTAGGTGCCAGCAAAGAAGTTCCTCTTGAAAAACTGTACCCCTTAAAGATAACTCGAAATACAGAGCCTACTTATTATTGTCTTATGAAATCCAACTTAATGTAGCATGATGCCCAATGCTCAACAGTCATCAATACAGAGTTACATAGGTACAGTATGGGATCAGCTGTGCAGCTGAACCATACGCCACCCTGAGGCATCCTCTGTCACACAACGAGCAGCCACTTTACCTATTGTTCCTGCATTGCCCCTTATTCGCTCTAAAGTGTAAGCTCTCAGGAGTAGGGCCCTCATTACGTTCTGCATCTGTTTGCGCATGTTTGTCCTTGCTTGATATATCATTCTATTTATGTAATATACTGTACATATCTCTGTACCCCAATAGGCCGCGCTTCGGAATATGTTGGTGCTTTACAAATAAATGATATTATAGGCTAAAGCTGTAAAATTCTGGGCATTATTCAAATCCCTACTCTCTGATTGGTTAGAATTCCAGGCATTATTCATTCAGTAATGCCCGGAATTTTTGGCAACTTGCCAATTCACCTTTCAGAGATGCAGGGGGAGCGTGCTGAGAATTTGAAATAAAAAAACTGGCAAATTTAAAACTATTAACAGTAAATACCTCTTCCAGTCCAAGCTCCAGCTGTATCTCCGTTCCTCTCCTCACACACAGCACGGCAGCATATGCAGGCTCTCTCACACAGCTGCTAGTGCTGACAGAAGCTGGCGGGTTCCAACTTGTAACTTTGTTACTTGCAACAAAGTAATATTTCTTCCACAACTTGTATAGCTTCTGCTAAGGTAATTAGTATTTGTTTTTTTATCACAGTTAAGAACTGATTTATTTAAACAAATAAATAAATAAACACATGTAGGATATTGTTTGGACTACAGCTTCAAGATACGTTTATTTACATTGATCCAGTATAAAGCAAACACAAATCCTTCTGCAAAATCAGACAAATTCTATTTCATAAAAGGATTAAAAAAAGGACTCTTTGATTTCAGTAAATGGTGATCTGATACCTCTCAATGTATCAATAAGCTTGTCTTATATGAAATTGTTCTTTGAGTGCATTTTGTGCAAAAAAATGTCAATTTTTAGGATGACTTGAGAAAGTGACAATAATTATTTTAATAATTGTTGCTGATATATTTATTTAGTTATTGATAGCATTTTTTGTTTTTGATTTAGAAAGAAATATTCAGATGTAAATTAGCAACTTACAAAATAAAGGAACCTCACTATTGTTCTAGTGACATAACATGGTAAAGACATTTTATATAGATAATGTTTACATTCATTATTTGGTTCCATATGTTGTGTTCCAGGGCCTGCCAAGTCAGCATTTACTTTCACATCATGGAGAACCCAAGTCTAAGCACTTAGTATCACTATATGATGATCATTTTCTGAGACATGGCAATTCCAGTTTGCCTCCTCTTCGCAGTTGGGATGGAAGGTGCCTAGCATGGATTCCTGAGCGATCTGATTATCCAATTGAAGGTCAATCTGGTCTACCTTTTTTGAATTAAAGAGATTAAAATGTGTTTCAAAACGCTATGGTACTTAAGAGAACATATTCCAATGCATTATAAATATAACATTATTAATAGAAGGTCAACTGATAAGGATTTATAGTGATATCATCGGTTAATCTAATGTCTGTCACAGTGTTGATGTATTGTATTGATGGACAACAATACAATATATTATGATTAAACATGATGTTTTAACTACTAAGGGACTCCTCTGCGTGGATAACGACTTGTGTCTGTATTTTCATGATCTGCATTAATGTATTGCTATTTTTGTTCATGTTATGACTGTAAGAATGCTTTTCTTTGACTTGGTGCATTGGAATATATCTATTTACCAAATGGACTAAAATGCTCCCTTGATATCAGGAGATGAACATGCTCATATGTGATTTTTATATTGTTAAAACATACTGGCTGTAGATGAGTGCCACAAAGAGAACTGCATGGGTTGTGGACACTTTAAAGGAAATACTTTTATTCAGCAAAACACAAATTTAAGTCCACTCATTATTGGAGGCGGTCTGTTTCAGGTAAAGACCTGTAGCCTGACTTCATCAGCTTTAAGGTAGATGCAATATACTGTACCTTAATATTACATGGCACAGTAATGCAGTAGGTCACGTCAGCAGTGGTCCCCTTACCTGACCTTCATCAGGACCCTGCAGTCCACCAATTGAGCCACCTGTGCTGAAGCAGAGATATCCGAAAACCTGACCTGCTGGGGGCCCTTGAGGACTGGAGTTGCCCCCCCCCCCCTGGTATACACTGTGATTCAAACTGAACTTACCCATTGCAAAGGCAGTGTTCTTACCACTACGATTCTCCAACATCCCAACATTTACAGTATGAGTTAATTCAAAAGGCTCCAAATTCCTATCAAAGTCAATGGGAGCTTTGCTTCAGGAATTATTGAATAAGCAAGCCCCTTAGACAAATATGTACCATTTAGACAGTAGATGTGCCTTAGTGCTGCCTTGATCACAGAGATTTTATCCCATATCAGTTGAGTTTCTTGCATATTATCCATGTGTTTTATTTGTTAAATTAATGCTCAATCTCTTTCCCAGCTTCCTGAGGGCATGGATTCAGAACATTGGTTTATAAATCATAATTTTATATTACAGATCCACCTACCAACTTTGGTCTATTGCAAAAAAAGAAAAAAATTTGGAGAGAAAATTTTTCTGAAGAAGATCTGAAAAGCATCTATACAGCTTCATATAAGCACCCCCCAGCCTGTGCTTTTACCACCGCACGATCGGCATTAGCTCCCCGCATCCTTTCCTGTAGCAAAAAGCTCAATAAAAGATGAGTGGAAAAAAATGTGTGATGTCAAAGGGCTGTGGAAGTAAATAATTCCAATATGAGATATCCTGGGTTTGAGAATCAGATGCACCAGTTATAATATATGCTGTACTTCATGCCTTTCCAAGACACAAACCAACGCAAGAAAGGCAAAACACTTTGATACATTGCCACTTAGGAGAGATTCACTAAGCACCAATGTGGGTAATTGCACCCCGGTCCGGCATTACCTGCCATTGGAGTTAATAGCAATTAACGCGATACCCACATCAGTGCTTAGTGAATTTCCCCCTAAGGCTGGGGCCATGGTGCCTTCTCCCGAGCGGAAGTGCACGGAGGTTGTGGGAAAGCGGGTGCTTTCCCTGGCCATGCTAGATGGGCCGTGGGGGGCGTTCATGGGGGCGCTCCTAGTGACGTCACAGAGCTGGTTCGCCCTCATTGGGCTAACCGCTTATGTGACCTGTCTGTCGCGCTGAGAAATCAGTTAACCTGATTTCTCACGCTACACGCACCCCCTCCTGCTTCCGCGCAAGCCGCATGGACACGAACACTGCCTTAAGGCAGTCTGTTAGCACAGCGTGCAGACGCGTTTGCACGGTCTGCGGCACCATGTCCGAGGCCTTAGAGACACATCATAAAATGCCTTCCTTAGCATCCAACCATAGACAAAATAGCAAATATTAGAGTGGTGGTAGCCCTCAAGCGCTCTAAAGCTCCTCCAAATCTTTAAACTAATAATAAAAATATACTGTACTTAACTTGAACTTTACCAATAAATACATTCCAATAGTTGGAATAGTTGTTTTCTAAATATGTATTGTGTTAGTGTGACTGCTAAGAAACTCTTCAGGGTGATTTAAATAAGGATTTCTGCCAAATCCACAAACATTTCTAATATATTTCAAAAACTACATAAAGGAAAGTTTATGTTCACTTCCCCACAAATGGTTACGTTTTGGGCATTACTAGGGAAGGGAACTTTTCTCCCCAAGTCATTATATTTTCCCCTAATGATTATTATTCTTGGTGTGCTTGCCCATTTTTAAATTTTTGTTTCATATTGTGGGCAGGTTTTGATATTCTGTCCCTTGGGATTATGTAGCAATGATCCTTGTGACTAAGGCATTGCTTTCTCTGCATTGTACTTTCATTCCTTTCCTTGAATCTGGAATGCATTTAACTATATAGATAGTAAAATCAAGACAAACAGAAATGCTTAGATACAAATAAAGTATTCAGTGATGTGTGTGCAAATATGTTTGACATGGGTAAACATTGGACATAAAAGACTTTCACAGGGATGGCTAAATCCCAACCCTGTTCTGCTTTAACATTTTTAAAAGATTACCTGTTACTTTTTGGAATTTTTGCTTTTTCTGTTAAATACATTTTTTCTCATAAAAAATGCTGCAGTTACTTTTGTTGAATTTTTTATTATATCCCAATTTGCATAGCAATCTATAACCTGACCACCGCCCTGAATGGGTAAGCATAGAACATTTTATTTACAATTTTGCGATGTTATTTCTTTCTTTACTTGGCATCCTGTGCTTGAAAATCAATCAGAAAAAATACTCAAGTTGTGAATATTTATAGTAAGTTAACAGTGAATATATATTGGCACGGTGTATGTTTGCTTTGTGAAATAATACATTTTGACTATCAGAGAAAATCTATTAATAATAATGTAATTTAACAAAAATAGAGAAATGAAAAAGGGAAAACAAAAGGGAGAAAAAATAAAAAATAACTATAGTGTTTGACTTAAGTTATATTCAAATATACAAAGTAATTAAAAAATGGCAAACAGAAATATTGTTTATTCACTAAAGGGAAGCCAGGGACAACCAAGAACAAGCTCCTCACCCCTACAACACACAGCACTTTCACTTGAGATCTGACTCAAAAAGTCTGTTCACGGTCCCAAAGTTCAACAAAGTATCCGGCCACTTCTCCTCTTACTGTGCACCCCATAACTGGAACCATCTACCGGAAACTCTCAAAATCGCCTCTAGTATAATACATTTGAAATCTGTACCCAGGACATACGTGAAAACGAGAGGCAACTATCAATGTATTACTTCCTGGAAAAACATTTTTATAAATAAATAATAATGAGCTAACATATTTTCAAAAGCAGTTTGGGATAAAGTTCATACACAGCATAATGAGATAGTTATCAAAGTCTCCTGGAAAGAATATTTAAAAAAGTACCACAGATTAGATGGGCAAAAACGATATAATTTAATGTACAAAAATATTTGTAAAAGTACATGTACAAGTGCTGACATATAATATCACATGCTTCTAGTAATTCAGCAATTAAAAAAATGTCAATGTGTATTTCCAAGGTGATACATCGACATGCCTGTTTTGATGTGAATTTTGAGCGAAAATGCCTCGCTAGGACCATGATACATTAAAAATAAAAATAAAACATACAGTATTTAATGCTATTCATGAACATGTTATGCGAGCAACCGAAGATTTAATTTAGATACCTCTAAACAACTAAATAAAGTATTTTATTTACAAAGGTAGACATTTCACATTGTAACACGAACATAAATGAACAATTTTCACTGAAAAAGTTGCAAAAAGGGAAAGCTTTGCAAAAAATATATTTGCCAACGAGGCGTGAGATCGCGGCATTATGGAAACAGCTTATACCCAAAATTAGAAATAGAATTTGGTTTGTATGCCAGACGGAAAAATTAACAAGTTTGGTTAATGACTCTGGTGCTAAATTCCAAAAAGCCTGGATGCCTTGGCTGACAACGACAGATATCCTTGGGATAAACAATGCCACAATCATGATTTGAAAGTAGGGAAATGCGTTCTCCCGTGATGGTCGGGAGAAAGAGAGGTTCGGAAGCAGATACTGTGAGACCTCGCAGAAGTAGTAGGAGTGAGCCGAGCCCACGGAGGAGGCCTCAACCTGGCCAGACTGGTGAGAGCAGCAACACTTCATTAAAAATATTAACTAGGAAAAAAGGATGGGTACCCCCCACCCCATACCTTCCTCCCCCCCCCATAATTTAATATATTTGGGCTTATGTTGATGTATTATTTTGACAACAAAGAAAAAATTCTGGCCAAATGGTTATGTTAACAATATTCTTTTGGCCACTATGTATTGCTTGCCTTTTGTATGCAGTTTTCAAAACTAATAAAATTTAAGTTACAAAAATATCAAACTGTGAAGCAGTACAAAGGCAAGATTTTATCTGCAAAAAATTGTTACACATGAGTAGTTCTATTTTGTGTGGTGGATAGCCAATGTCAGTCTCTTTAAGGTGTTTCCACCAGTTGTTAAATTTCTTGGACAGTATTGCTCAAAGGGTAATTTGAACAGCAAACACTGATTCTGGCTGGCAGCCGCAAATACCAACTTGGAATTGAAAATGTCAGAGGGAAAATGTGGCAGTTTTTATAAAAAAAATGAAAAAATAAAAATAAGGCTCCTGTTTATTGACTTAATTACTTTATTGTGACAGTCACTATTGACCTGTTTTATTAATGACTACAATTGCCATGTAGAGTTTAAGATTTGAAGTGTATTTTGAAACATTACACATCAAACGGTTTTATTAAAAATCATTGTTAAAAATATTCTTTATTTTGGATAGTAATATACAGTATACAGTATTTCATCATATTTAGGTTCTGTAGTTGGAACTGACATTTTGAAAATACCATTTTCAGGGGGCGCATTTGCTGCACCAACCAAGATGGCTGCATGATCATTGTGCTCCGCACCTGAACAGCAAATTAACCTGATTTACAGCAACAACAAAAAAAAACCTAGATCTCAAAAGACCAAAGGACTCACAAATAGCCATGCCAAGAAACACAAAACTTTTAAATCCCAGAGGGAAAATGTATTTAATTTTTTTCAGTAAAAAACAAACAAACCTCTGTTCACGTTTTTGCTAAAGTTCTCTGTTTTCTAACCCTTTCTTGTTTCTAACCTTCCTGTCTAAATAAGGTTATTGAATTGTTTTGGGTTCATGACATAAAAAATGCTGTTTGACCCCTAACTGTCAGCTGCAGAGGGTCGGAGTGCACTGCATGAAGCCATTATTTTAACAAATCTTGATTCTGTGGTTTTTGACCCATATTGGCAGAACTAAATGTTTAACTTAGATATGAACATAATCTCCCCTACACATTTAGTCACCCATTTATTTTACTTCCCACTGCCCCCATACAAACAAAGGAAGGTAAATTCAGCAACTCTAAATACATTATACTAGTAGACAAAATAAATGTCATCCTGATAACCTATGTATTATTTCTTTATAATTTAAGGGACTAAACTCGCCCCTTGAAAGGAGAGCACTTTTTGACATCATCCTTCATATTTTTTTATGATTTTATCCTACGCCCCCAAAAAAAGAGGGGAAACAATTCTGATTGGCTCTAAAGTCCCTTTCAAACTAGATCATCGTAAAATGGACAAAGAGGAACGGTTATTGGTAATCATTGGTAGGCTTAATTTAATCGAGGTAACGCTGGTGTATGTGTGTGTTTTATCCAAATTAAATAAATTCCCAATAATTATACACCACAAAAAAAAGGGCATATCAACATAGAATATCCTCTACCATCTGTGGCAAAGCAGCTTGAAAGTTCATGTTGTGTGCCGCGTCTCAAACCAGCTGGTGGTGGCAAGATGTCGATCCACAGGAATGGAGCTGAAGGATGGCGGTGTCCGCGCAGCACTCTCCTGCTGCCCCCACTGACTCTCCAGTCTCATGAGAGGGAAGAAAGACGGTTCCGGTATTCAGGTAATCAGCTGGAGACTGTCTGTCATTGTCCACATCAATACGCTGAACAGATTGGGCTGTGCAGGAGCAACAAGGAATAACCTTGCACAGCCCAATCTGTTCAGCATATTGAGGCTGACACTGACAGACAGTCTCCAGCTGATTTCCCAAATACAGGAACCGGCTTTCTTCCCTCTCGCGAGATTGGAGAGTCAGTGGAGACAACAGGAGACTGTTGTGTGGACAAAGGCATCTTGCCGCCACCAGCTGGTCTGAGACGTGGCACACCACGGGGACTTTCAAGCTGCTTTGCCAAAGATGAGAGAGAATATTCTCTTAAATATATCCACCGCGCACATCCTACCTGCGTCTAGTAAGTAGGGCTTCAATTAAATAGCCTAGAAATGTACAGTATAAGAAAGTCTTCTCTAGCTCTCCAGCTGCAGGTTTTTGCAGTACAACCGCTCCCAGGAATAACAGTCTGGTCTTTCCTCTGTCAGAATAGTTGTATGCTCAGGAAAAACTCTGGTCAGTCCTCCTTCTCCTTATGTCAGCCCAATTGTGAGCTAAGGAAGCTCTCTTCTGTTTCGAACAGGAGGCTTTTCTTTGAGCTCTAATTTAGCCAGGTCAAGTCTTGATAATTGCCTGTCTGCAATTAACCAGCTCCCTGTTGGATTTAGAGTCAGTTTCTCTTAACCAGGGATAAGTCCCTGTTACAATCATCAACCCTGCAACTATGAGAACTTGGCTTTCTAAATGCTCTTACAATTTTTACACTTATCTGTAGACTCACTTTCTAAGCCGCTGTTTAATCATCTGTGCTACACTGCCTTCCCAGGCTTGATTTATTCACTTGCTCTTTCAACTCCTACTCTTCTTATCCTCCAATACCTGGGAACTGTCTCCTCCTCCCTCTCTCTCTGCATCTCATTATGCCATCTGTATTGCCTTTTCTGTTTGCAGTTTCCTCACTTCTTTGTAAACTTTTCTGTTCTCTTCACCTTCCCCACCGCCCACCTATCCACATTTCTTCATCCCTCATTCCCTTCACTTATGCTTGTGCCCATACTACGCTACTATTTACACACCTCTTTCACACCAACTTCTACACCCCTCTATAAAAAGCACCCCCGCAAATCCTCTATTCTCCTTCTCTCTTTATACCCATACTTCTTGCTGCTGGGGATATCTCTCCTAATCCTGGACCCCGCCATACACATACCTGCTCTCACCCACTCCTCCCTGCCATCACTTTCCCTGCTAATGGTGTTAACCTATCTAATTTAATACTGACCAACCTTAAAACTCACCTCTCAAAAGCATCACTATAGCCTGCAATCATAGCTACTGTCCCAAACCCACAGTCACTCCTACCAACCATTGTGGCAAAGCACTGCCATCTACCTCACTTATTTCCTCGCCTGCTGTCTCTGTATGTCTCCCCAACATACTACTTAGTAAGCCCTATGGAGCAGGGATTTCCTTTCCTTTTTAATTGTCTGACTTTGCTGATCTTAAAATTAGGTAAATACAACCTCAGATATACAACAACACATGACATATTACACCGTGTTATGATTTATTTAACAAAAATAAAGCCATAATGGAGAAGCTATGCGTGAAAAACTAAGTACACCCTTACTGCTTCCATAGGAATTAAGATGCTAAGTAGCAGACAGGTGCTGCTAATCAAATGCCCTTGATAAATTGATCATCAGCAAGTGTGACCACCTCTATAAAAGCCGAAGTTGTAGCAGTTTGCTGGTCTGGAGCATTCAGATGTGTGTTAACACAATGCCAAGGAGGAAAGACATCAACAATAATCTTAGAGAAGCAATTGTTGCTGCCCATCAATCTGGGAAGGGTTATAAGGCCATTTCCAAACAATTTAAAGTCCATCATTCTACAGTGCGAAAGATATTCAAAAGTGGAAAACATTCAAGACAGTTGCCAATCTTCCGAAGAGTGTGATGCCCCAGCAAATTCACCCCAAGGTCAGACCGTGCAATGCTCATAGAAATTGCAAAAAACCCAAGAGTTACATCTCGGACTCTACAGGCATCAGTTAGAATGTTAAATGTTAAAGTTTATGACAGTTCAATTAGAAAAAGACTGAACAAGTATGGTTTGTTTGGAAGGGTTGCCAGGAGAAAGCCTCTTCTCTCTAAAAAAAACATGGCAGCACGGCTTAGGTTTGCAATGTTGCATCTGAACAAACCACAAGTCTTCTGGAACAATGTCCTTTGGACAAAGTGGCGATGTTTGACCATAATGCACAGCGCCATGTTTGGCGAAAACCAAACACAGCATATCTGCACAAACACCTCATACCAACTGTCAAGCATGGTGGTGGAGGGATGATGATTTGGGCTTGTTTTGCAGCCACAGGATCTGGGAACCTTGTAGTCATTGAGTCAACCATGAACTCCTCTGTATACCAAAGTATTCTAGAGTCAAATGTGAGGCCATCTGTCCGACAGCTAAAGGTTGGCCGAAATTGGGTCATGCAACAGGACAATGATCCCAAAGACACCAGCAAATCTACAACAAAATGGCTGAAATAGAAAAGAATCAAGGTGTTGCAATGGCCCAGTCAAAGTCCAGACCTCAACCTGATTGAAATGCTGTGGCGGGACCTTAAGAGAGCTGTGCATAAACAAATGCCCACAAACCTCAATGAACAGAAGTAACGTTGTAAAGAAGAGTGGGCCAAAATTCCTCCACAACGATGTGAGAGACTGATAAAGTCATACAGAAAATGATTACTTTAAGTTATTGCTGCTAAAGGTGGTTCCACAAGCTATTGAATCATAAGGTATACTCAGTTTTTCACACATGGCTTCTCCATTTTGTCAAATAAATCATGACACGGTGTAATATGTCATGTGTTGTTGTTCCTCTGAGGTTGTATTTACCTCATTTTAAGACTTTAAGATTATTGTTATTATGCCCTGATATGTAAAACCATAGAATTCAAAGAGGGTGTACTTTCTTTTTCACACAACTGTATATGCATATAGTAACATTTCAGGACTATCCAGTCCTTTCAGACCATACACCATACAGCAGAAGTTTATTTAACTCAACCAAAGTCTCCTGTGTGGTTCCTCTATTACCAATACTTTCTCATGTCCACGTGAATCCAGTTTTGAGATGCCAGAATCAACAGAGGGTGAGCACTAAGGAGGAAAATATTGATTACTTTTTTCTTTAAAGCAACGGTGTGCCATTTTTTCACTCCCACTTTTTCCATAATTCCCTGTACTGTATTATCTTTGTAAAGCACTGAGTACATTGTCTGCACTATATAAAACAAGATATACATACATACATACCATCACATTCTCAATACTGCTGGAGGGATTGTGGACATTAAGGTACTTGCATCCATATCTGGTGGTCATGTCCAAAGATCAGCAACTTACAGGTATGGAGAAGAACAAAAGATTAGCTTTGAACGTAACCAGATCTCCACTGTGTTTTCTTACTAAACAGATGAATGGATGGCCTAGATTTATTGCTAGATAGACTGATCATGCACATCCTCTCGGTGGTAAAATGTGTTATAGCTGGGAGGTGGCGATCAGATGAAGCTCACAAATCAGAAAAAAGGTATGAGATGTAATGACCAGGCTCGCGTCAAATTATGCAAACACTACTCGCCAGACGAAAGAGGGACTCAACCCCACCCCCCTAAACAATGGCAAAAACATGACTGAGCGTGCACTTCCTCTCACCCTCTCCTTCTGTTCTCAACCCCCTACTTTTTATGACCCCCTCCTTCTCCTCTTCTTCTCAACCCCCTCCTCTTGTAACCCCACTCCTCTTCTCACCCCACTCCTTCTCCTCTCACCTCACTCCTCTTCCTCTCACTTACCTGGGTTCGTTGTAGCAGGGCAGCAGAGGAGTAAGACAGTGAATCGCGGTGGTGGAAAAAGAGGACTGAAGACCATGGGAGTGGAGCAGCACAGAAAGAAGACAGCTGGCGGCGAGAGAAGAGGACAGAGGACCATGTCAGCGGAGCAGGGCAGCAGAGGAGTTAGACAGCGGGCGGAGGCGGCAGACCAGGAGAAGTGCACTGAGACCATGTGAGCGGGAGCAGGGCGGCACAGGAGAATGGCCGGGGAGGAGCTGCGCTGTAGCAGCAGCAGACACCAGAAGTCATTAAAGACTTCCGGGTCGGACCGCTGGGGCGTGCTCTTCCCCGGCCATTCTCTTGTGCTGCCCTGCTCCGCTGACATGGTCCTCAGTCCGCTTCTCCCGCCTCCAGCTGTCTTACTCCTGTGCCGCGCCGCTACTGTGGTCTTCAGTTCTCCTCTTCTGCTACCGCCCGCCCTACTCGCCAGGTGCGAATATCAACTCATGTACGGGTGAGCAGGTGAGCATATTTGTCGAGCCCTGGTAATGACCATGGAAATACTTACTAGTATGCTCCGTGTTACTTACCAGACATTCTGCTGAGTTTGGAATCCCTGAATCAGCTACAACAGTAGAGCTGTGATCCTCATGTAGAGTAGATATCCAACCTACGGTAATATAAAACACAAACTAGCCCCTCAAAACTAGACTCTCCAGACATCTTCAATTGTAATCATATCTTTTAAATCCTAAAGAAAAATGGCTTGAACAAAAAACAACAAACATCCAATATTTAGCCGAAATTGCCAAAGATTTCCCCCAGTTCCCTTAACTTTAGAGGTCTCTGTATAGCTAACTACTGAAATGATTCATATGCTTTTCTTAGGCTGCTGTATAACCTCATCTACACATATGTGTAACTCCCCAACCCCCCCTCACATCTTATTTTCTTCCACACCTCTAAAAACCTCAATATATCTTGTTAAAAAAATGTTTTTTTAACTATTGACTCAATGGTAGGGGGGGACTCATGAAGCTTCGATAACAGATACTGTACTGCAGCTCAATCAGTGTTAACTACCATTTAAATCAACCTTTGTTAATACCCAACACTATGCTTTGAAGCTGCTTCCCTGTGCTGAAGAAAATGTTAGTCCTCTTTATCTGAATGGAGCTGATCTCTTCTCCAGTAGTGGTAATCGACTTCACAGCTCATGGAATATGGAGCACAGATGGGACCAGGCTGACATTTTCACTATATGAGCAATGAAAGGATGAAAAATAAAATTATTACTAACATTTGAAATATGTTTATGCTTTGAACCATACTTACTAACCCTTCATTGCAGGAAGAGTGGAACGACCCTTCTGGCAAATCGCAGCCATGTAATCGCTACACAGCATCCAATGAGCATCAAAAGGCATCTTGTGGTTACGTCTCCTTACTGGCCTTTTATTTGACCAAGTCATAAGGCAGCGGTGCGCAAAGTGGGGGGCGCGACCCCCAGGGAAGGCGCTGGATTTTTTTGGGGGGGGGTGCGGGCACTTCCCCAAGGCATTTAATTAAATGCCGGGGCATCGCGGGAGGCTCCTGAAACACTAAACACTTACCTTGTTTCAGACGCTGTGACGTTTCTCAATAGAAACGGGGTCATGTGGCATCACGTGACGTCACGTGACCTCCCTGTGTCATTTGACCCCAGCAAAAAAGGTGAGGCAGGGCGCGGGAGCGAGGGGGAGCTGGCAGGGGGGCGCAGCTCAAAAAGTTTGCGCTCCCCTATCATAAGGCATCATTTAGTATAGTAAGTCTAAGCAATAGTGCATTTTGACAAATGGGCACCTCTATCTATTACCAACTAATATATATTAGATTTAAAAATGACATTTTATTAATGTACAAGGGATGCTTGCTGAGCTTTATGGCATTATTTTTGTGTCAGATTCCCTATGTTAATAAACAATACACAAACATACTAATATAAATATAACCCGCCACCACAAGATGGCTATTTTTTTAGTGCTATTTCTTACCTTGTAAGTAATATTCTCGGAACGTATACAAATTACACGGCGAAATAAAAAATAAATAACAGATAAATACATTGCTAAAAATGCAAATATTTTAACCACTCCACTGCCAAGGGGTAAGCAACACACTGAAAAGCCACTTGATGCCCTCCTGGCTTGAAAAGTGAGCAAGATAAAAAAAAAATAGATGTAATCTCTGTCCATATGAAGGGAAGAAACGTTAGGGAGCCCAAGGCAAAATAGGGGTAAATAACGATATTAAGGTAACCGATTTAGCTATGGCACTTACATTGCACCCAAAATGTCCCTATAGAACAGTAATGCTTTCACTAAAATGGCCCAGGCTACTTCAATATCCACATTTCAATATAGCTGACTATGGTATAATGATTTATTTTTTATTTTTATAGAAATTATTAAAAGGTTAGAAAAGAAAATGATAAATGTCCTTTTTCAACAGAAAAGAGCAAAATAAATTGCAATATATGGAACCGTCTGGCCTTCTGTATGTATAAAGTGTTTGCTAAAACTTATTTTGTTGTACAGCTGACGCAAAGAAGAGTAGCAAATTCATGAGTCCGTGCGCCAATGTATAAAGCAGATTTTGATGTGTCATGCATCACGTGTGTCAACAACATGTGTTTCACAAAGAAAATATTTGCGCTAGGAGGTGGGTTTACAGGCAGCAGAGTTTAGATGTTGTCTGTGGAGAAGATATGAAAATTATATCTAATATTAAACAAGAAATATGCACCACAAAAATTGTCCGTCAAGTTTTCCTTGGCATAAAAGACAAACGCAAGTAGATGAAAACAACACAATACAAAGAACAAGAAAACGCGCACCAAAAGTTAAGAACATAAATAATAACATACAGTACCAACATATTCCGCTAATGATTTTAGGTGAGACATTTATTTTTTTGACGCAATGGACTTTTCAATTCATTTTCTCACTAATTATTCTGTATACTGTATATCGCTCCCATAGTTTTTCAAATCCACAAAATGTATTCACTCATTTTTTTACCAAATGATGCAGATTTGTTGACTACCTCACTAGCAAACTGCCACATACAGAACTGTATGCATCCGAAGGAGAGAATGCCACCCGTTTCCATCGATTATAGATTGTGTTTGCAAGAGTTATTTTACGTTAGCGTACTTTACGCAGGCTTCTTACTCCAGCTCTGTGCTCATGGCAAATGCCTTCTCTTCCGCTTTATAAAAACTAATTTCTATAAATACTTTGCTCACAAAAGATATATTGGAACACCTGGCAATTGGTTCATGAACTATAGAGTCTTTTGTGACCATATTTTCCAGCGACAGAAGAGTTCTTTCGTTGTGCAAATCATTTGTATGGCTTATTGTTCGGATAAACCAATTATTGGTTTTGAGTAAATATATTTAATTTGAACAATAGAACACAGTTGTGAATGCAGAAAACACGTCACAGTATCAGATGACCTTGGGTCTGACGTATACATTTGAGCTTATCTAAGCACAATAAGTCATACAGTATTTAGTGACTGGTGCTATTCCACAAGACCCCTTCCAGCACGGAAAAACACCTTTTGGCTCATTCACAGCTTAATATGAACCTATATATTTCCATATGTTTGATGGATAAGAAGTAAAAAGTGACACACTGTGCTCATTTGCATGTCATTACTCATAATCTCTGTCTGCCGTGGAAGCACTGTTTGCTAAAGGATAATGGGGAAAGCCAGGGTTACAGACCAGCCTGAGGCTTGCTCTATAGCCTGTGCGAACGTGCGTGCTTGTGACGCACACTTTTTGTGTGTACGGTCCGTGCTGCCTGGAGCGACAGGCTGGGAAGGTACTGTATATGTGTGTCACTGTGTGTGTGTGTGTGTATATGTATATGTTTGTGTATAGATTGTGTGAGTTAATAATTTATTAAATAATATTTAAAAAAAAAAATTAAAACGCATGTATGAATAAAAATTATTTTTTATTGTGCAATGTTGATAAATATACACACACACACACACACACACACACACACACACACACACACACACACACACACACACACACACACACACACACACACACACACACACACACACACACACACACATTACAGTGGCGGTAGCGGCGCGAAAATGTACTTTTCCCTGTCTTCTCCCCGATCGCCCCGGCTCCATGCTCACAGCCGTGCGCGCGCGCGGCCCTATTATAGAAAGGCTGGCTAAACACAGCCTATTATAAGTGCCGCGTGCACAGCGCAGCAAGCGTGCCCACTATATTACTGAGACATTTTCCTTGAAATACAACTGCATTTGTGCGGAGAAACTTTGAAAGGAATGATGATACTGTAACTCCTCTCAACAAAACCAGACAATTTGAAAAGTTTAAGCAGGAAACAAACAAATTTATATAAATATATAAGGCACCATTTTTTCCACAATAAACTTATGTTGAAAGGTACATACTCGCCTTCGAATCGGGCCCCGTCCACTTTGCGAGCCAGTCAGCAGTCGAATGTATGAGGAAGCTCCACCTTGGGGGCCTGAAGCAGCCATGTTGCTTGTGGCAGGAAACTCAAACCAAGAAACACATAGAGACAGAGGGATAGACACAGAGACAGAGAGAGATAGTGTGTGTGTGTGTGTGTGTGTGTGTGTGTGTGTGTGTGTGTGTGTGTGTGTGTGTGTGTGTGTGTGTGTGTGTGTGTGTGTGTGTGTGTGTGTGTGTGTGTGTGTGTGTGTGTGTTCTATATATGTATGTTTGTGCGTAAATATTTTTCTTTCCAGCTAATACTGAAATTAGGGGGTGGCCTTATACTCAGAGTCACCCTATAATCTGGCAAATGCGGTAATACTGTTAGGGCTAGGTAGAATAGACTGTAAGCATCCCCATTTATCCTCTGCTTATTACTGTAGGTAAATACTGTATTTTATAATCCCCAAGCAACAAAGTAAATGAGGGTGTTTTTAAACCATGTAACTTGCTCTTTACCCATACACCATTTCTTCCACCATTATCATCTTATTTTTGTGATGGTTATGAAATCTTGTTTTCTGCAGGCTCCACTGCAGAATAAAAATATACCATCAATTCAAAATGGTAATACTTTTGCTCTTACAAACGCGTGGTAAAATGTAATGTATCGCTTATAATTACATAGGCTATCATCTTAATGTTTTTTTTCCTAAACATTAATAATGTAATAGGCCATGAAACTCTACAAATATATGTAGCGCACTTTCCCCCACCCTATGGGAGATATGGTGGCTACTGTGTGTGTGGTCTGCTACCTGTGGTTCACAGGAGGCCGGAACCTCCGCTGCTGGGAGCCTGGGGTGTGCCTGATCTGTCTAGTGACAGCCCTCCACCTGTGCGGGATCCTACTATGTTGGATAACCCCGTCACAGGACCCAATGCAATAACATACACAATCATATAGATAACAGTTTACATGCATATGAAAAACGGAATAACAATGTAACACCTACACCAAATAGGCCATGCACGGCTGTAACCCCACAGTGCCCTCCAACACAGTATCCACTTGGATGGGATGTTTCCCCAAAGTACTGGGGTGCCCCTACGCACTCAACCACCCTGGTGTCCACAAGAGTCAACCCACCCAATGTGTGCGACAGCGCTGCTCACAACTAAAGTGTGATCTGTTGGTGCACTTGAAGATACCTGCCGGGTGCTCCAACAACCGGTAGCTCCAACTGAAGACAAAGGGGCTGTCCGATCCCACGCTTCCGCATGGGGTGGTGTCCAGCTGGAGGGTCCCACCATCATAGTATCTCTCTCTTGGTGTGGTGATCTGGTCCCAGACCACCAGATGCCGGGTTGCTGCTGTGTCCTGGCTGTGTCCCTCACACTTGTACTACAGGGGCAGTGTCCCGAACTACTGGGCCTGTCCTTGTAGCAACCACAAGCTTAGGGGAGTCGGGCCTAGCTGGGGCCTAAGGGGGTCTCAGATACCCTGCACACACACACACACACCATACCCTCTCCTTGTCCCAGCTTCGACTGGCGTGGTCTCATCAGCATACCAATTGTATCCACTTAGTTGCAAGGGAATCCGGCCCCGCGAATGGCTGCCCCAGCCCATTTGTCTCGCAGCCCCAGGGGCTGCTGGGGATTGTAGTTCCCCTGCGGAGTACTCACTGTAATGGCCAACTTCCACTGCACATGCGTACGCCTTCTTGTAATGGCTGCCGGCTACTTGGTCCGTTCTGCGCATGCGCTGGGACCCACACATGCGCGGCTGAGTGCAAGATGGCGGCACCCTGCAAGGGGAGCCGCCGGGAGCCTATGGCGACTCGGTCGCCACCGATACTACTGTGCCGCTTTTACGCGCCTCCCGACATCCGCCGGATGCACCTGCTACCCTCCCCTCACTCTCCCCCGCCTCAGCTGCCGCCCAGCAGTTAAGGGGACAAAGGAGACCCAGGGGGGACCTGGCCACATATAAAATATTTGCATACTACTTTTTACTATCCATCTGTGCCATTTTAATTAAAAAATATATTGTGTATATTGTATAGAAAGCATGTAAAATGGAATACAGTATATTTATTAAAAGATTAATTTGGTTTATTGTCGAAATTCAAATGCATTGTTGTTCCATCAACAGGATGTACATGAGACTTAAAAAAAAAGCCTCTTGCCAATTTTTATCATATCAACTTTTTTTGTCATGACATTTAATGCTGTTTCAAATTAACTTCAAGACTTTTATTCACAGGAAACTAGACTTTTATAGTAAATGTGTACTCAGCACTGGCTTCCGAAAATGGCTTTAGTCCTCGAGCTTTGTTTCAACAGCAAGCACAGAATTCATTTGTACTGGATCTGTCAGGTAGTATTAATGAAATATAATGCTATTGTATCCAAGACATCAGTGGTATTTAGTTTGTTCACTCCAATATTTGTGGGTAATATAAAATGGATGTTATTAACAAATAAATCATACAGTCTTTTCCTGGGGGTTCTGCATGTGAGCTTTAAGGGTATATTCACTAAGGGACTATAGCCAATATTACGTAAATGTGTATTAAGGCGTGACAATGGATATTAAACTCTAGTGAATATACAAAATCAGGTTATGATATGTACAATAAAGTGACAAAATCCATCAATTGTACAAAGTACAGCAAACATAAAATACTTATGAGTGTTTGCATGTATAACCCCTTGTCAAGTGTCATACAGTGGTTAAACTGAAGACTAGGATTCTGGGAAAAGACATAAAATGAGTACCCAGTGATCATGTCACTTTTAGCTATCTAACCACTTTATTACATGAATACCGTAGAGCTTTTGCCTGCTGCAATATACAGCGTACAGCCAAGCCTGTGGCAAGGAAAGAACACGCAAACACACTCATTCATATTTTATCTTTGCTGTGCTTTGTAAGAGGAAGGTTTTTTGTCACTCGCCATAATCTAATTGTATCTTTTTCTCCAACTGCTACCAGCTTCACAATACAGAGTCAGAGATCGAGCTTTAACTGATGAGTACAAAAACTAAACAGACAAAACAACTGTCTTTGAGTGGATCCACTGATTCTGTATAATTGGCTTAATAGAATTGACATTTGTCACACTTCTCTACAGTAATTGATGGTTTACCAAAGCTGGAGCAAAAGGTGTGAGTTTACCACCTAAAATGCCACAGATTCCTGAGACATAACCAATTGTTCAAAATCAATATTATTGACAGCCAAAGCAATCACAAACACAGCAATTGAATGAAAGCTAATTTTAATTGAACAATGTACTACAAATATGCACAACATATCTGTGACACCAAAATAATAAATACAAGGAACAACAATTAAAATTGAGATTACACTCTGTAATACAAATACATACAACATATTTGTAATACAGTAGAATAATAAAATACTAAGAATCATGGTACAAAACATTTCTCATTTACAAATATTCCACTATAATGTTTACACATGGCACGAGAGTAATAGTCAAGTCTGTTCATTTCGGGTTTTTTTTGTTCTTTTTTTTACAAAACATTTAAATTGTTACTGTTATAATAGGTCACATACATTTGTACCACAACATCTTATGATAGTTTAATTGTACTATTTTAGTGCAAATACTTTATGGTTTGGATAAAAGGCATGATGAGAGAGATTCATTAACTTCCTCTGTAGTTTAACGCACTGCAATCTTGCGATAACTGCCATTTAGAATTCGGGTTACTTAATCTCCCCCTATGACCCAGATTCACTAAAGATTACTAAACTTTGTGAGCAAAACTGGACACACCTGAGAAATATTCAGAGGATAAAAAAAGAGAGTACCCACTTTTATAAAAAATGCACTCAAATGAAGATTTCTGAACACAGAGCTGTTGATACTTTCATTAGCATTAGAGCAAAGAAGGTTATTACTTTTTTGCTTATTTCATAAATTTATCTCAGATTCAGAGTGGTATTGTTAAGGGTCTCCACAAACTGAACAAGGAGTTCCTGGGTACCATTCCAGATCATTTGGATGCCATCAATATATGTGACTCCTGATATTTGACTCCTCCCTTTCCTTCTCCATCCACATTCACTGCATGGCTAAAACTTATCGCTTCTTCCTCCGTAATATTGCTAAGATCCGCTCTTTCCTCTGTCACACTAGTGCCAGAACACTAAAGCAGGCCCTTATCCTCTCCCGTGTGGATTATTGTAACATACTGCTAACAAGCCTCCCTGCCTCACAACTTTTTCCTTTGCAATCTATCCAACATTCTGCTGCTGGAATAATTTCACTTTCCCCCAAAACTTATCTCCACTCATTTGCTCCTCCCTTCATATCAGCTTTGACCCCTCTCTATGCCCCTGCTCGTCTCCTGCGTTTTATTCACAACGGTCTCCTTTACACCCCTTTCATCTCCACTGCTCTCTCTCGCCTTAAACCTTTTCCCCTCACTGCCCATTACCTGTGGAACTCACTCACACTCAGTATACGCCAAGCACCCTCTCTCCCCACCTTTATGACAAACATTAAAACTTACCTCTTAAATGAAACACTCCAATAGGCTAGACTCGTGGCTACTGTCCTACACACACAGTCATTCCTACCAACCATTGTGGCCAAGCACTGCCATCTGCAGCACTTATTCCCTCAGCTGCTGTCTCAGTAAGTCTCCCATCATACCACTTATATTTTAAGCTCTCTGGGGCAGGGATTTCCTTTCCTTTTGTCTGATCGTATTTGTTGCACTTATTGTACTATAATTCCTTGCACTGTATTGTCTTTCTTGTAAAGCGCTAAGTATATCTGTAGGCGCTATATAAATACAGATATACAGTAGATATAGTACATACATATCTGAATCACAGGACAATATGTGCAATATACCGCCCCAATTCACTGTTAAATACCAGTTGTTCCTTATACCAACCTAAGTACAGGTCTGCATACATTGAGGGCACCCACTGGCCCTATCGCTGATCCCTGTGATACTTGCTGTTAAAAGTAGAGTAATTTTATATCCTCAAATCAAGAAGCTGATTTGCAAAATCATTGTGTCTTAAATCAAAGGATCTGACTTTATAAAAAGTGTTAGTATACCTTTGCACTATTAGTGTAGATGATACTAGTGTAAAAGGACTCAGCATGTCTTTATACATAGAGATACCATTTAATCTCCTAAATGTCCTGGTTTTAAAGACTTTGGGAAGAGAATAGGATGTAGCAACACTCGGACATTTGATATCCATATACTCAAACTCTTTTTTATCGATCATCCTATTGAGTAGACCCATCTGAGAAATATGCTAATTTCAATCATTTGAATATACTTTTCATATACAAATTTGCATGTTTTCCAGGCATCTCAGGTGTATTTTGTTTACAGGTATCTCCACATATTGTATAAAGGAGTGTGAATATGTAATTTTAAAGTATTTTGCAATCAAACATTATGGGTTAAGACATATTGGTGATACCGTAAGTGAAGCATCACGAATGAGCTGCACTTTTATAGAATAGAAGAGTTTCCAGTTTCTGTACATACAGTAGCTTCAGCTCGTTGTGGAGGCACTAGTGCTATGTTGGTTCAGTCCACACCTCACAGATAATAGTGAATGTCAGCTAACCGTCTAAGTGGTACCATTTTTGTTTGGTGTCAGTAATAGCCTGTTGATCCTGAGGGAATTTGTTAAATCATTTCATTCTAGAGAGCAATGCCCTCAACACCTCTTTCAAAATGTGAGAAAAGGTTGGAAAATGCACAGTGATACAGCTACAGTACTCTGAAATGACCCAGTAGGACAGAAATGCAATACTGCCAGTAGTTTAGTCATCATAAGAGCACTGACTGTCCACGTGTATTTTAGGCTAGATGTGTATTCTAGATCAGCCTGAATAAGCACCGACATTTCTGTGAGCTGTTAGCCCGTACCTTTGGAGCCCATTATCACCAGGCATGCCATATATAACATAACTCTAAAGATTAGCACACTTTAGTGAATCTGAGTCCATATTTCAGTGTATATATATATATAATATTCCTATATTATATTGCAGAGAAATTCTCATTTATAAAGACCAGCTAGTCATCCAAAATCTAGTTTGGCTGTCTAATCACTAATCTACTTTAGATAATGACATGAAGATTTATTCATCATCTTCCAAAATGCAACTTACTGTTCATTAAGCTCAATTTATCGTTCAAATATCCAAGAAAACGTCATGCAATAACACCAGCTAAACATTATACAGTGCACAAAAAAAGTTAATCAGCTGGGTTTTTCTTTTCAGCATGTGCCCAGGTTCATTTCACTATTCACATGTGGTAGGGATGACAAGAAACCAAATGAACTCCTTTGTTGCCAGGTGGGCCTGCAAGTAGCGCATTGCACAGCAATACCTTGCAGGAACCTCTGGCAGCGAAGGGGTTACAAACTTGTGATCCTCATATAAGAAGAAAATGTCATGCTTGTTATACTTAAACTAAGACCACTCAGCAGAGATACTCATACAGAAGGCTAGACAAACAAATGTTTACACAATGCCCCCTCTCCTGTACCCCCTAAATTTTACTTTCATACCAGCAATGGTTGTAGTCACTGTGTTTGTAATTAAACTGTTGGTGCCACAGGGAACTCCAAATTAAAAATGATAAAAAGTTGTTTTGGGGTACTGAAACATGTAAAAGCACCCCACAGGTAGAGATGTGCACATTTTTCATAGAAGTTGACTAAAACTTTTCTCCTCGAAAAAGTGCCACAGGGGGCGTGAAACGCATGGGAGAGAATTCGTTCCCTGTTGTCCATGTGTTTTTTTATGTAGCCTAAATAAATCGGTTTTAATCTTCTTTTGCTGGTGAGTTCCCTATTTTTTTTATTTTTTGGAGCGGTTGTTATTTTGATCTTTTTTTGTACTATTTACCTGTGAGGATCGAATCTACACTGCCGAAAGCCATTCGGAAAACATATCATACGTGGCAGCGTCTGTGAAAGCAGCAGGGAAGGGATGCAGGACGGTGGTTAATCGTGAGTAAAAGTTACTCCACACCGGGTTGTCCAGGGACGTGAGGACGTTGTGGCTTTTATTATTGCCTATGTTACTCCCCTAAGGTCCCCTCCTGCTCCCTCTAAACCCCTCTGGATATATAGCTGCATCAGATTTATTCCACAATTCTCCGGCATCCACTCCGTTTGTTTATTATCACCTGCTGCTATTGTGCAATTACGGCTTGGCTACCTGGAGCTCATACACGGTTTTCTTGTTGCTTGTTGACATACAAATTAAATGGGGATAAATTAGGGGAATCCTTGATGGAGAAGGATTTAGGAGTGCTTGCAGACTGCAGGCTTAGCAATAGTGCCCAAAGTCATGCAGTAGCTGCAAAGGCAAACAAGATCGTATCTTGCATTAAACGGGCAGTGGATGGAAGGGAAGTAAACATAATTATGCCCCCTTTACAAAGCATTAGTAAGACCACACCTTGAATATGGAGTACAATTTGGGCACCACTCATTAGAAATTACATTATGGAACTAGAGAGAGTGCAGAGAAGAGCCACCAAATTAATAAAGGGGATGGACAATCTAACTTATGAGGAGAGGCTAACTACATTAGATGTTTTTAAAATAGAAACGAGGCTTCTAAGAGGGGATATGATAACTATATACAAATATATTCGGGGACAATACAAGGAGCTTTCAAAGGAACTATTCATCCCAAGGGCAGTACAAAGGACATAGGGTCACCTCTTTAGGTTGGAGGAAAGGAGATTTCACAGGCAACAAAGCAAAGGGTTCTTTACAGTTAGGGCAGTTAAAATGTGGAATTCATTACCCATGGAGACTATGGCAGATAAAATAGATCTGTTCAAAAAAAGGTTGGACATTTTTTTTAGATAAGAAAGGTATACAGGGATATACCAAATAAGTAAACACAGGAAGAATGTTTTTCCAGGGAATAATCTGATTGCCAATTCTTGGAGTCAGGAAGGAATTAATTTTTCCCCTTATGAGATATCATTGGATGATATGTCACTGGGGTTTTTTGTTTGCCTTCCTCTGGATCAATAAGTAAGTATAGATAAAGGATAAAGTATCTGTTGTCTAAATTAGGTTGAACTTGATGGACGTATGTCTTTTTTCAACCTCATCTACTATGTAACTATGTAATTATAAGTTGGCAAAAAAAGCTTGAACACATTTCACGATAAGGGCAATATTCACAATAAAATGCACCATACATTAAAAGTCAATGTGCTGGGTCACGTGGACTTTTATTACTGCGAACTTTGTAAAATTGGCAAACTTGGAAAATTTTGTGCTTTCTCCAGCAATGTGAACCTTTTCAGAAAACAGTGAAATTAGGGGGGAAGAAAATTACAAAATGTGTTGCGAACGGAACTAGAAGACATTTGCACATGTATACTCACATGGTCGCATCAGTGCTACCCTTCTTTCCTACAGGCATTAATCATTTTTGACACCAGGTGTCAAAGGGTTTTTAAAACTCCGGCCTATCAGCTGTATGGAATGTTACTTCCGCTTTACATCCAACAAATGTTCTGTGTCACTGAAATGTCAGCAAAATGTATTTTTGTAGTTATCGGCTTATCTGCATGCATGTATTGTGCTTCAGTAATATACATGTATAGTTTAGCTAGTAAGGCTGGATTTCACTGATGTATGTGTACGTTTTTAGGTAATTACAAGCATTTGTGGACTTTACAAAATTACACATTTTAGCCCAGATGTATCAAGCTTATAATGCACACATTTGGGTGAATTAACTCGTAACAGAGCTTGATGATTAACCTCCTTCAAAGGTTATGATATTTCTACGCAATCACACATTTCTGTTTAATAGATTTGAAAGTGGAAATCGAATCTATACACAGTAATAGGGTTGCCAGGTGGCTTCTCCAAAAATACTGGACTCAATGGTGAAAGGTGCGTCAGGTCACTATGTCCAGGGAGGAAAATACTGGACACATACATGTCCAGTATTACAGTACCTCTCATTTTTTACTGGACAGAGTATCCAAATACAGGACAGTCCAGTTCAATACCGGACACCTGGCAACCCTACACAGTAACTAGATGTGGCTTGTAATGCAGCTGGATGCATGATATTATAAAGGTCAACCCAAAAATGGGCCAACTCACGTATTTGCATGTAGTAGGTATCTATTTTAGCCCCAACTTATTTCTTTGTTCTTATATGTAATCATCAACTCACCTGGATTTCAGTGGAAAAAGTGTGAGTAAATCTGCATGTACAAACTAGTCAAACTAGGTTGAGAGTCCACAGTAGAGTAGGTACTGCACTGTGTGAAGTCTAACTCTTTGGAAAATACAGTAGTGCTAGTAATTCCAAATATTAAAGGAAATGATTCTCGATTATTTGATATCAATTATTATAAAACATTTTAGAGATATAACTATTAATAAAACATAATGCTGGTCCCTTGATTTTCACTTTATAGATCTAACAACATAGATTCAACTATCCATGGATTTTTCACAAACGTAATGTGTTGCATAAATCCAGAAAGGTGATTAATTGCAAATACAGGTTATGGTTCATATTTACTAAGCCGTCTTCTGCCATAACATACCTGTTAGCACTGAAGGGGCTATATTTTGTTTTCCAGCTCTAGAAGGTTCCCTTTGGCAGATGACTGCTTATTAGATATAGCCTAAATATGTCAATTCTTTAGACATGTAGAATATCCATTTCATTTCAGAAAAGATCCTTCACACATTTGAGTTCATAAACCTGCTACACAATGGATACAGTGGAAGCGCACAATACAATTCAATATTTTGGTGAGTGATGAAGCACACCAGAAATATTTTGTTGAGCGGGCAACTACATTTCAAGCAGCAATCTGGGCTACTATATTTTTTGGAGGGGTGTTTGTTTTTACCTGAGTGGCTCTGGGCGGTTCCACAGATTTTCAACTGCGGTTCTTCTGTTTCCAGAGGATAGGCCACTTCCCTTGAGGAAGTGGCTATTTGCCATGAAAAGCATAGGGTGTACAGTGGCAAGCCTGGGACGAGTAGGGAAGCACAGATCGACTCCCCGATCATTCCATAGCAAATTAGCAATTTTATCATGATGTACCTGTTATGACAATAGGGATTCTGGCGTACCGGGGCCTGTGCTGTACTAGGTTTTCCTATAAGGTAGCAAACTGGTAAACTGCGATTGACTTAAATCTCATTTAACACCAGATAGGGAGCGTTATCCCACAACAGACTTTAGTCTTCATCCTCATCATCGTCTTTGCTTGGAGCACATCTCTGAAAACAGTGCACTGTCGTAGCCAAGAAGAAACTTGAGAAAATGGCAGCAATTGAAACAGCCACTCCAGAAAAGATGATAATTAAAAAGTCTGTTAATGACAAGCTGAATTTGCATTCACTGAAACTGATGTCTGAGAGCTCATGGAGGAAGATTTTCCGGTCATCTAAAGCGCACTGGATTTCTTCTACTCCTGAAAAATAAATTGGAAAAGGCAGGGTTAGTATGTATTATGTAAAATGATTACTTTGTGAATGTCAATAGGTGAGTTTCCAAGGGAATTGTTCACAAACGTGCACCTTGAATTATCAGCCAGTAACAGTCATTCAGATACATGCTTATAAATCAACTAAATTGTCATTAATGTACAATAATAATTTTTTGCATTTTAGGATATAGATCCTAAAAAAATGAAGATAAATATCAATGTTGTCTGAAATAGTTTTCTTTAAGGGTATTGTAGTATGGTTCTGTGTTGGATTGCAGAGCCCCAAATCCTTTAAACAATGGAGCAAATCTATTTAGAAACAATTTTAAAAGCTTCATAGAATATCCTGTAAAACAGAAAGAGAGAGAGAGAGAGAGTTCATGGTTTGCAAAACTCCCAGGACTGACCTCTAGGTCAGCAAGGGTCTTATCCTGTTCTGGGGTGGTAAGTGCCTGTTCAACATCTTGATTTGGGGTATTCCCTACCAAGGTAGCCATGGGGAAGGGAATGTTACAGCACACCTCCTTTCCCCCCCCCTTCTTATTTGGGCCCTCGTCAACCTCTATTTCTGAAAAAGGGAAAGGATTTGTTTCTTCTGTTACTTCGTTATGGTCCGCTATTGAACTCTGGGCGCTATTCTGAGAGGAGGACCACATTTTTAGAAAATGGGGAAAGTCGGTCCCTATTAACACATCATGTGCCAGTTTGGGTACAATACCCACTTTGAAATCTAAAGAACCAAACTCTGTTTAAAAAAACCCATCAACAGTGGAATATTCATGATTATCCCCATGTATACAACAAATTGCCACTCTTTGTGAACTGTTTACCTGTTTCTTCTTAATGGGCAACAGGTATTCGGACACTAGTGTGACCATGCTCCCAGAGTCAAGTAGTGCCCGAACCCTCTTACCATTAACCTTTACAAATGCCCACAGATGGTTATTCAAGGGGTCCTCTGGGCTAGGGCCCATACATTGGGACCACAGCGAATAAGGTTCGACGCTGTTGCATTGCATAGGTTCAGCATTTAGTGGGCAGACTTTCGTGGTGTGGCCCCTCCCATAACAATTTACACATTTAGGTACATAGTCTGTGTCCCACTTAGAGCCTTTTTTCAGCTCCCCATGTTGGCTGTTGCCCTTAGTGTGCGAGCCACTGTTGCTGGTGCTGTGTAAAGGCGGTCGTCGCTCTTCAGCCCCCCTTAACCCTGGTACCCTTTTACCGTCTCTGGAAGAGTCCTGGAACCTTGGGTAGTGGGGTTGCTCCACGACTATGGGTTGCGGGTGCTCTTCTGCTGCATTGTACCTTTCTACGAGGGCCACAAGCTCGTCTGCATTGTGGGGGTCACTCTGACTGACCCAACGGCGTAGGGCAGAGGGAAGTTTCCTCAAGAACTGGTCCATGACCAACCGTTCCACGATGTGGCTTGCTGAGTTGATCTCAGGTTGTAGCCACTTCCGAGCGAGGTGGATGAGATCATACATCTGGCTTTGGGTGGCTTTATCCATCGTGAAGGACCATGCGTGGAACCTTTGGGCATGAACAGCCGTGGTTACGCCGAGGCAGGCGAGGATGTCGAACTTCAATTTTGCATAGACGTTAGCTTCGGCTGGCTCTAGATCAAAGTAAGCCTTCTGGGATTCGCCGCTTAGGAAGGGTGCGATTAGACTGGCCCACTCAGCTTCTGACCATCCCTCTCTCTGTGCCGTGCATTCAAACGTGAGAAGATAGGTTTCCACATCAGCAGAGGGCCCCATCTTCTGAAGGTAGTGGCTTGCCCTGATCATTTTCGGGACTGGGACTGCCTCTGCCAGTGGAAGGTTACTGATAGTCCCCCTCAGGATCTCGAGTTCCTGCTGTAAGCCCTGAGCGAACCGTTGTTGCTCCTCTCTCAGCAAGCGGTTTGTCTCTTGCTGGTTTGCATTTGTCTCTTGCTGGGCTATTAACAGCTGTTGCTGGTTTGAATTAGTCTCTTGCTGGTTTGCATTAGTCTTTTGCTGGGCTTCATTTCGCGTCTTTCTGGACAGCGACATTGCGTACCAGCGCATTCACCATGTCTTCCATCTTGTTTGGAAAGAAAAAAAAACCTCTTTTTTTTTTTTTTAAAGTTATTTAACCCGCAGACCTTTTAGTGTTCTGCCCGCATTCTCCACCATATGTGACAAACGGCTTACTCCGGGGCTCCGCCGTCTGTCCGGGACTGTTAGAACACGGTCTTTTAGGGTAGGTTAAATGACGAGGCGTCACATGCTGTTCCTTTAAACAGGCTATACCTGGTTTATTCAGTCCCAGGCACTGAGACTGCCACAGTGCATACAACAGAAACACATCAAAACAAAAAGCTGCTCACCTGAGCGATAACTTAACTTAGATTTTCCCTAACTCAGGGTGGAAGTGGCTTTTCCACTTCCAACAACAAAACAAGGTACTTTTCAGTTTTTGACAAAAAGGAACAGAATCATTTAACCTGTTTGGGGAGAGGCTTTTCCCCTCTCTGCTTCCAGCAGCCTTCCTGTCTCCAGGCTCTTGGGGAGAGGGGAGAGAAAACAGGAAATCAGTCTTACATACCTGGTTTCTAATTAGCATGACAGGTGACAGAAATCAGGCAGCAGACAAACTCTGGTCTGGATCCCTCATCCCTCAGTTCCTGCGCTTGCCAAACTGTGGGATGGAGTGCATGTATTATGAGGCTGCACTCCCAGGCCAAACAGGATAGAAACTGTTCAGTATCCTGGGAGCCCTATATATGGAATTTATTACCATCCCCTGGTTTCTGTCACTATATATATATATATATATATATATATATATATATATATATATTTATATATATACACAGTACATATATATATATATCTAAGGATGTCTGCACATGCCTCTGTGATAGGCTGAACAGCCTGTCCTTCACCTAGAGACATCCAGTGAGGCTGCACCTCTCTCCCCTTCTGTGAATAGAACGGAGAGCAGTGTGTACATGGGGCGGGATGGAGTGAAAACAGAGAGGATGAGAGACAGCAAGGTGAGTAGAAGGAGGAAACAGAGAGACAGCAAGGAGAGGAGGAGACAGATGATATGAGTAGGAGAGATGGGGAGTGGCATGTGCACATAGAGGAGCAGACACAGTAAGGCAAAGAGTGCAAAAAGAGAGGGAGGAGAGACTGCAAAGAGGAGCAGGGCATGCTGTACTAGGGTGGGGAGGAGAGACAACAAGAGGGGAGAGGAGACAGGGACATCAAAGAGAGGAGGAGACAGAGACAGCAAAGAGAGGAGGAGGCAGAGGGGTGACGAGGAGGAAACAGAGAGCAGTATGTACATGTGGTAGGTAGGAGTGCAAAGAGAGAGGAGGAGAGACAGATGAAATGAGTAGGAGACGAGGTCGTGTAGTGTGCACAGAGAGGGGTAGACACAGTAAGACCGCGCTTATAGTTCCAGTGATGGAGACGCGATGTCGCGTCAAAACAAATGTATTGAATCCGTCGCGTGTGCTTATAGTAGGAGCGACGGGATGGCTTGGTGATGATCGCTGGAAGTAAATTACATTTGATTTTTCCGAGACCGCAGCATCAGCGTCGCAGACACGTCGCTGTAGCAAGGACTATAAGCGCGGCTTTAGGCAGAGAGTGTATAGAGGAGCTGGGAATGAGGGAGGAGAGAGTAAGGTGCTGAAGAGGGGACAGCAAGGCATTAAAGGGAAGGGTGAAAAGAAAGAGTAATGTTTAATTAATAACCTTTCAGACATCCTATATCGGCGTACTGTATGTCCTGCTGGGTACAGCTAGTATTGATATAAGACTGGTGCATTTTTATAGTATACTTTACATATAAATTTGAGCTTCAAAATCTATTTAGTCATTAGCACTGAAACAATCAGTCCATTTTCTACAGGTCATCAAACTAGCAGCAGATGGTAATTACTTTTGGTCATTATTGATTGCAAAATGAAAAGAATCTAATTATGAACCTCTTTAATCGGGCTTGTAACCTCTTAATTATATAATCGTATTTTAATTAGTGGTTCAAGTCATAGGATGTTTTTAGCTTTTTCTTAACTTGCACAAGAGCTAAGAAACATATCTTCTAGGAAAACTGACAAACTGGGTGTCAGAATCTCTATATTGATATTGTGGTAAGCAAAATCCTAGTGCCATCTTTTCTTAAGATATTATTTCATAGACAGATTTACCTTACGGGCTTTCTATCATATGTCTCTAACAGTCAATGGCCTTTATTCAGTATGCTGGGAAGTCTCTTCCCTGTGCTTGAGAAGACTTTCACGAAGCTCAGATAATGGTATTGGTGTCGGTATGCTTTTAACTGCCATTCAAGTCAAGTCAATGGTAGTTAATGCCAATTGTGCTCCGATACCCATTATGAGGGCTGTGTGAATCATCCCCTTGTCCTATTCATTTAAATGGAGCTGAAGTCTTCTTCAGCATTAGAAAAAGGCTTTGCTGTATATTGAATAGGGTCCACTCTATCAAGATACTTTCACCTCCGTCCTCTGACACAGTGCATCAACATATGAATTGGTGGTTACTGCTGGTGTTACCTGGTGCACATATTGTAATATATACCACATACTGCGAAAGCCTCCGTTATTGGTACCCATTGTGTGTAGTAATCATCTTCGCCCAGTTGACATAAACTGCTCTGACAAAGCATCTTCTTCAAATGGTGCAAACATGGTTAACAAGTGTTACATTTGGTGCAGACACAGGCATACACTAGACGACAGAGAAATCCAATGCTACATCCAACATGACAGAAATACACAGTAAAATACTTATATATTCTCTTGAAATAAGGTCATTTAGTTTAACCCTTTGGCCAAAGCGTTGTAAGCTTGTGAGCCACGTCAAGGCAGACACCTGTTCGCAAGTCCTAACACTACCAGATAAAATACTAATATACCTCTATTAGGATTAAAATTCTCATTTACCTCTATGAGGAGGGAGAAAGACCACAGTGGGTCTATATCCAGCAGAATGAGGAACTTGCAAACTAGGGAAGTGTGGAGGGGTGGGCTTAAAACCTGGGAAGGAGGAGTGAGGGGGCTCAGGGGTTTCCAAAAAGAGCTTGCTGGGGTTCTGTGTTTTGTTAACCCACAGGCATACACTGTAGCTCTATTTTTATGAAATGCATCTAGATGCACATTTTGCAAGATTAATATACCTCTGTATACTGTACCTTCATTTTAAAGGATCTGGATGGGTTTACCGCCTCAGTAAAGCATGAGTAACTAGCATAGCGCTATTTCCAGTGTTATTTTACTCTCCTTATCGAACTTAGAGTTTTAAGAAATGTCAAAAATGGATTTACACAATTCTAACCTTTTTTCCCCCTCAAATTCGATTGGTTGTAACATGTTTAATTGAGCCTCAAAGGGCTAATAAAAAGCATTAGTAAGCTTTCAGCTAAATATCACCTGTGAGTGAAACATTGTCCACGTGCCCTATTAATCAAATATAGCAATTTGAGAATTTAGCAAATTAGGATATTAAACAGAATTGCAATTCACATTGCCTTAATGCAAATCCCTTGCAAACT